>NC_068985.1:100529428-100531609 GCF_001194135.2 Octopus bimaculoides | reverse complement strand
AGAGAGAGAGAGAGAGAGAGAGAGAGAGAGAGAGAGAGAGAGAGAGAGAAAGATTTGTTAAGATGCCAATACTTAGTTTTGTACACAAAATATATCAAATGATACAGTTTCTGTACAGATTAATCTAAGAGCGCTGACAAAGCTCCAGAAAAGTGTGCGACTTCTTGTAACCAACATGAAGCTAAAATAAAGTAACATTAAATGTTGTTTTTCAAACATGACACGATACATTCTTCGAGATCGATAGAATAATTACCAGTTGAGCACTGGAATCGATGCAATTGCTTTCTTCACGCCTCAAATATGCTGGCCTTGTGCTAAAGTTAGAAAAGAAAATTATTTCTGTGCATCTGATCGAATAGCATATCTAATCAGCTGCTGATCTTCCATCTCTATCTACATCATTCAGAAAAGCTCATTACTCAGAAGTCTTTATTAGTTTTGATAAACATATTAGCAAATAGCTTTGTGCACACCAGTCTGATATTGTAGCGTGAAATTATGCTAAATATAATTAGCAAAAACATAATTCGAAGTAGTAAGTGATAGTCTATATATTGACAAAACATTCACAGTATGCATTACAGCCATTTGTAAATTCCTCTCTGCATATTTCTATGTCTGAGACATGCGTGTTTGATGTTATAAATGTTTGATTTACGCGGTTACTGTTCAAAACCTGCGGAAAAGACATGTCCTTGAAGATAGCAATTGTGGGGATACTTTTCTGAGGAGAATACTGGAGATAGAGTGTGCATGCTGCAAAATGAAAGGGGGTTTGACGTTTCGGGGCTGATGCTTTATCAAAGAGAAAATATTTTCTTTGAAGTTGGCTCCCTTGCCTTTCAGACGAATAAAAATCTTCCTATAGCTTTGGAGCTTATGCTGAGACCCGAACTTGTTTAAATGAAGATTGTCTTTGACGAAATATTTCGCTGTTCATCATGTATACGTTACACAAATCTTACAGTAGTTGTTGGAGGTGGAGGAGGATGAGTAGGAGTAGATAGAGGAAGAGGTGGAGTTGGAGGGGTAAAGGTGGTGATGGAAAAGGAGATGGGGGGAAGAAGGAAGACAGTTACGGTTGTAGTGATGACGATCCGCTTCCTCCTCATCATCATCATCATGAAGACGACGTCGGCGAGGATGACGACGACGACGACGACGACGCCGATGATGATGATGATGATGATGATGATGATGATGATGATGATGATGATGATGGGGAAGTGGAGGATATTATTATTCTAGTGAACGTTGGTTCAGGAATGCTTCTGTTCTGTTTTACTTTCCTCTTGCGTGTTTTTCGAGGAATCTTGGCTAACACTACATATTACTATCGATTTATTTCACGTTGTTATTGCTGTTGTTACTGCTGTTGGATTGCAGTCCGGATCAGATCGAACAAACCCCTATTTTCAAATACGCTCCGGCAGTGAAAATTCTGTTTTAATTTGATTAAGGTATAATGTCTCAAAGTCCACATCATTAAATGTGTACATCATTTGTATAACTCGAGCGAGTTTATTGAAAGCTGAGGGTGAAATTTGCCAAAAGGGCATGAGTGGGTGGTACCTCCCTTAGTGTAGACTTGCGAAACGGGGAGAAGGAATTTGACAGAGCACTTGCTCCTAGGGTTTCAGGGAAATCTCGGACAGTGGAGATCCTCGATTATCCCTAGAAGCCTTCCTGTATTAGAAGGGCCACATCTCTATCATCCTCCCCGCCATTTTTTAATTATGATTCTTTTTTATCTTTGTATGCTATGCATGTGTCCCTTCTTTTTCAATGTATACCCTGTATGCTTTTTTCAATCATTTCATTATTATATGTAAACCCCAACACTTTATATCTGTCTCTGTACTGAGCCCCTCTTCCTTCGTCCTTGTGGAAAATAGATGGAATCATCATCATCATCATCATCATCATCATCATCATCATCATCATCATCATCATCGTCATTATTATTATTACTATTATTATTGTTATTATCACTATTATCATTATCAACGTCACCATCGTCAACGTCCACAGCAGAACAACTGCAATAGCAACAGTAGTAGTAGTAGTAGTAGTAGTAGTAGTAGTAGTAGTAGTAGTAGTAGCAGCAGCAGCAGCAGCAGCAGCAATAGTGGTAGTAGTAGTAGTAGTAGTAGTAGTAGTAGTAGTAGTAATAGTAAT
>NC_068985.1:100517098-100529415 GCF_001194135.2 Octopus bimaculoides | reverse complement strand
AGCAGCAGCAGCAGCAGCAGCAGCAGCAGTAGTAGTAGTAGTAGTAGTAGTAGTAGTAGTAGTAGTAGTAGTAGTAGTAGTAGCAGCAGCAGTAGTAGTAACTCAATTGTTTTTATATATAAATGAAATATATCAGTGATGATAAAAGTATGTTCAGTTCAATAGCTACATTATCGTATCAGACAATAATTTGTGTGAGTGTGTTTGTGTGCACGTGCTCCCTCTCTCTCTCTCTCTCTCTCTTTCCCTCTCTCTCTCTCTCTCTCTCTCTCTCTTCTCTTCCTCTGCCCTCCTCTCTCTCTCTCTCTTTCTTTCTCTCTCTCTTTCTTTCTCTCTCTCTTTCTTTCTCTCTCTCTCTCTCTCTAATATGAAAAAACCCTGATAGTAGTCTGGAAATAAATATAGAAGCCTACAATTGGTATTTCAATGAAATATTTTAGTTGTATTGATATCCCGAAAAGAAACAAAATGTCTACGATAAATTATAAAACTTCCAGTTCTAGTTGAATGTTTGAAGACCTGTCAAGTTGCTTCTGTTCGAGAACTATTTGTTAGGTAAGAATAACGTTAATGTGTTTAAAAGCTGACAAGGTATTGTGTCAATTGGATTATATTTGACTTGACAACTATTTCGAATATAATACATTATGTCTTAAAATACATTACGCTTTATAGTTATTGTTCTCTTTTTGTCGTTTTAGTTCTGTATTATTTATTCTTTTGTTCTGCTGAAAAACGACGATGGTGAATTGAAAGGAAGGAATCAAAATTTCCGTCCTCAAACATGATATTGTCATTGATAATCATAATTAAATTCGACGGAATGAAGCAATGATTTGCTGCTATTTTGAATGTATTTCTATAACTTGACACATTTCTTTGCCATTCCGTTGAAAACAATTCTAATATTTTTTTCTATCTATTTTCAGTTAATCACTTTCATTGTAATTATTTGTTATCCTAGAATCCTCTTATCTTTATCACTTCCGTTCTATTCAGATTATACATTGATGCACGCTTTCTGTATTTCTAAACGTGCATTCATTTGTTTATTTGTAATCCAGCATCGTGATGAATAATATAAGTGACAAATAAAAGACAAAAACTCGCAGAATAAGGTATGATTAAATATTATTTTGAAAATTTCTTCAGTAATTCTTCACATGACCTTAAACATTTACTAAATTTATTAAAAGGTGGTTGGATTGACAAAAAGTTCAATGTATAATTTTCTTTAATGACACCGATAACTTGGGTAGCAATATATAATCTCCCTGCCTCAGACAAACATGCATGCACAAACACACATATTTGAATTAAACTTGTGTTATATTCAAGAAAAAATGATTTTTTTTTAGTGATAAGTACATCTCCTATAAATCGGCTTGTATAAATGAGAATTTATTATACTGAATATTTACCTAAGGTGTGAAATGCAAATAGGTTAAAGGAGTAAATATTTTCTGGGTCGTGTGTTCAAATGCGCAACTATGTTCTTCGATTTGGGGGTCTGTAGATAATTACGCTTATGTAGTACTATAAAATCCTTACTACAACTTCCTCGTAAAACAACGAGGTAGAAATCCTCTCTGATTTTGGAAGAATACGGACCAAAGTTTTATTTCTCTTTTTGTAAGTTAGTTGCTAAAGGGGCCCATATTGAATTACAGAGGTACAGATTTCTTTCGGATATTTTTAAACGCAAATGTACTTTGCTTTGAAACTGACCGTATATTTTATCGAGCTACTATTTATGACATTAATTATTCTATACGAAACAACGTGGTAGAATCACAGATATTTTGTAAAGCTTGTACTTGGTACTGGTCTTGTGTATTTGACACTTATAAAAGATACATTTTTGCTTCCTCGTTAGAATAGATTACCTGTCTATCGCAAATTATATTCCCAACTAACAAGGTGTCTATCTTCAACACTGGCAGAAATCTCTCATATACAGAATAAAATATACGTAAAAAGAAATGACTTCAGTTGTTTTGAATTCAAGCTCAATGCGCTAGTAGTCTAACGCCTGCTTCTTCGAAATGGCTATTTCACTTCTACCAAATAATCCCTCCAGTAATAATATACTAACATTTGATCGACCTATACTTAAAAGGTAAATTTTTCATATTACAAATTCATAGTTTAGATCCAACTTCAGAATCAGAGACGTGGACTATAACTTCCCTTGCTTTAGTTACACAAATTGCCGACGAAGAAGCTATCGCAACATAAGGCGTGTATCAAGCAGTTTTAGAATTCGTGACGGCCGTCTCTCTCATGGTCTGACCTCAGCTGATTTCTTCTAGATAGGAGAGTAAAACAAATATAGAAAAAGAAAGAGTGGGAGAAAAGGAAAAATCACTCTCCAGTTCAGAACTAGAACTTTGCTTATCGGTTCCGAAAGGATGAAAAGCAAAGTTGACCTCGGCAGGACTTAGACTCGGAGAGCTGAGAGCTGCGATAATTACAACAAAGCAATTTCACAGGCGCGTTAAGGACGTTGCTAATTGGTCGCTCTAATAAATGTCAGTTTATTTGCGAGAATAATATCAAGAAAAATTTCAAAATTACGCTACCGGTTAATCCTTTCTGAATCAGATTTTTTTTTTTCTAAAAACTTAACCTGTCGAATAAATAATTAATACATTTTACTATTTGCATGTGGTAGAATGTTAGCATGCCAGGCTAAATGCTTTGTTGCATTTCATCCGGCTCATTCTGTGTTCAAAGAATGCTGAGGTCGACTTTATCTTTTCGGAGTGGATAGAATATGTAGCAGTCGAAAAGTTCGGTCGATTTAATTTACATAATTGTATATTAGGTATGCAAAAATGTTGATAGTCAGTATACTTTACTGGACTTACATGCATATCACTGGTTTGTTTACTGGGCTGGACAAACAGCTGTATCGTTGATTTGTGTTCAGTACAAGGCGTACATGTGTACCACTGATTCAGTTTTGCATAAGGCATACGAATGTGCTGCTGGTCTGTGTACAAGACTAAACACACAACAGTGCCGCTGATTTGTATTCATTGACTGGGAGCACAGATGTGTCGCTGCTTTATTATACAGTAATGGCGTACAAATCTGCCGTTAGTTTTGAATTTGTAATCCACACAGCACGGCGTCGCTGTTCTCAATTCTGTGCTAGGCGTAAAACGGTATCCATGAGCAACAGCTTCCTTCACTCTGAAAGGTTAACTTGAATAGGTTATTAAAAAATCCAGGAGACTTATCATGCAGCATATGGTAGCTCATTAACATTGACAACTGTTCCGATGACTTGCAGTAGATTATTGTTTTGGAAGACTGTAGTTATTTGAATCGGTCGAACTACAATATCGATCTGGCTGCATAAACAACAGTTTTACTCTGGCGGGATTTGAAATCATAGCAAGAAAACTAAATGCTATAAGACATTTTGTTTTACAGTTTCTGAAGCTCGAGTAAATAAAATATCTTTTAATAGCTAATGCTTCCTGACACACAACATGGCGTTAGGTTTATTCAAGCTCACATTTGTGTCTGTTTGCATGAATTTGAGTTTCTCTATGTGTGTGTAACATATACGTTGCTGTTGTGTTACTGGTCACTGATCAAAAAGTCAACCGACAAATCACATGAAAAGAAATCGAGTTTAGATCAATATTTGAGAGTCAAGAGAATAGATATTGACGCCTAAACTGCCTGAAGCCGAATTGGTTTTAGTCAGAATACAGTGGTCGCATTTACTCCAATGAGACCTAAAGTTTGAAACTTCTACATACTAACAAAATCTTTTTTGAACACTTCCATCAAAATGTATTATTTTCTGTATCAAATAATGGAAGTTTCCTGTAAATAAGATTGTTAGATTGAAGTTGTAGCTTTAAATCTGCAAGCAAAATGTAGGATATTAATGGCCGCCCAATCATTAACATGTATGTTCACGTTTTCCATTTGAATCTATGCCTAATGTCAACTGTATTGATTTCTTTAGGACGTGGCGTGTGGCCCTTGTTATCTTTTATTTTTTACATGCTTTAGTCATTAGATTGCGGCCATACTGGGATACCGCCTTGAAGGGTTCAGTCGAAAACATTTACGCAAGTACTTTTTTATTTCATCTTTATTTATTTATTTATTTATTTATTTATTGAAGTCTGAGATTTATTCTACCAGGCAATTTTTGCAGGACCGCTAAGTTACAAGGATGCAAACAAACCAAAACCGGTAGTCAAGTGGGAGACAAACACAGACGTAAAAGCCCTCATGCACGCATACACACACACACATACACACTCACACACACACACACACACATATGTATGTAGCATATCTATCTGTGTATGAATATATATATATATATTGTGTTAAGTCTAAAGATTTGAAATATTTTATATATATATAATGTGTGTGTATGTGTGTGTATATATATATAATGCTTGCGTGTGTGTGTATATATATAATGCGTGTGTGTATGTATATATATAATGCGTGTGTGTATGTATATATATATATATATATATATATATATATATATATATATATATATATATATATATATGTATATATATATATGTATATATATATATATTGTGTGTGTGTATGCGTGTGTGTACGTACTTGGCATACACCTCTGGTCGAACGCTAAGGGAGACAAGGTTGAAAAGGCAACAGCTTTATAGAAAATGGGAAGAAGATTAGTTGCTTCTAGAAGGGAGCGAGAAATTATTGAAAATTTTGTATTTAAAGAAAATATATAAAATGATATGAAAGAACGTCCGTATATATGTAAGACGGTGCTCAATTATGACTAGATCCTCTATTCGAATATTAAACAGTGGCAATCAAAATTCACAATAAAATGAACTATAAAAGTACATCGAGGAACACAGTCGACATTGCATGGCATATATATATAATAAGTCTTTACGTTTTCCACTCCGTTATATCTATGTATCTAACGACCTATCTCTGTCTGTTTTGTTATAGCTTTTATATTATGACATTATAACACAGACCTATTAAAGCAAATTAAACTTCTTTACACATTAACGCATAGTCTTTCATGTTCTCTCCTACTAAAGGCATTTCTCCACAACAACATTATCCTGCATACATACATGTGCGTTTATGTGTGTAAATATATGTATTTATTTATACTTTTAACCGTGAAATTAGATCTGAATACAAAGACGTAGAACTTGAGAATCTAGTACCTTCACCCTCTTTCAAAGTGCATCATAATTATTAGTGAATTAAAAACATATTCGGTAGCTAAATTGCGGATCATTATCAGAGAAGCAGTAAATTGTTTCACTCTCTTGGTTTCTCTACGTGATGCATGAAACATTTTCTTATTAGAGCGTGTGAACAGAGTGACATATTATTAACATTAGTTACTGCAATATTTCGGGTGTACAAGATATTAGACTGGATAATTTCTTTTGAAATCTATTCTATCTATAACTTATTCTCTTCGGTACAAAAATCTATTGATTTCTAAGTAATTAGCGCTACATATCCTTCTTTTTGTGGTTTTTATTTAATCAAAAGTGTGCTTAGTTTTAGCTTAGGAGGCACAGACATAAATGCAAATTTTGGTCTCTATTTAGTCTATTTGTTCTGAAAAAAAGAAAATGTAATTCTTATTTCAGAGTGGTATTTTGTTCATTTGCTTGATTAAATTTAATAATTAACTTTGATTTCGGCTGTTTTATTCCGAACCAATGATTCTAATCATTATAGTATTCTTTAAAAACGTTAGTTCTTCATGAAGACAATAATTGGCAACGTGTCAAGGATTGGCTTAATTTTCAGAAAACTAGTCAATTATGAAAATAAAGAAAATTTATGATAGTGCGATAAATAGTCTATTCTTTGACAGTAATCGGCTAAAGTAAATTCATAAAGCGGATAATGTGTCGTTTTCTTAGCTTTATAGTTAGGACATCATATCTTCTAACAGGCTTACGAAGCAAGTTTTAATATTTTTTTTTCTTTCAGACTGCACATTTTCCATGGATAGCGAACGAAGCAACAAGGAATGTTATTAAGGAGTTTACAATGCTAAACTTTGGAGACAAGAGCAACTAGTAAAATAAAATAATAAGGCATCATACAGTATGAATTATTTCATATATTAGTTTATATTTTTATACTTGCTTTAAAATAATTTTGAAGTTATATTGCCTTCAGAAAATATGTTTAACCCCATGAGACTGCAATTTTTAAAACATATGTATTTCCAAGAAGGATTTGTTTTCACTACTAATACGATTGTCAAAATGGAAAGTTTGCTAAATGTCAGCAAATAACTGTCACAAATAAAAGAATTAAAGAATATCTGTCTGGTAAGATGCTTGCTTCCTAACCAAATTGCTCCGGCTTCAGTCCCACTGTGTAGCATCTTGGGCAAGGGTTGTCTACTATAGCCACGGGCCGACCAAAGCCTTGTAAGTGGATTTGTTAGACGGAAACTGAAAGAATGCCGTCGTACATATATGTATATATTGATGTGTCTTTGTGTCTGTATTTGTCAAACCGTCTGTTGACAACCGATGTTGGTGCGTTTACATCCCCTTAACGTAGTGGTTCGGCAGAGAGACCGATAGAATAAGTACCCGGCTTGCAAAGAATAAGTCCAGGGGTCGACTTCTTCGACTGAAAAAGCTGTGCTCTAGCATGGCACCAGTCAAATGACTGAAACAAGTAAAAGAATGTGTGTGTGTGTGTGTGTGTGTGTGTGTGTGTGTGTGTGTGTGTGTGTGTGTGTGTGTGTGTGTGTGTGTGTGTGTGTGTGTGTGTGTGTGTGTGTGTGTGTGTGTGTGTGTGTGTGTGTGTGTGTGTGTTGGCATATTTCCTGCTTGAGTAGCGCGTCTGTCTTGAACGGGTTTTGCTGTAGATCCTATATATGTTAATTCCATTGCATCTGCCAAAATATTCGGGCAATGTGTGACTGAAAGCTATAAGCACCTGCATGGAATCGGATAGCTCCGGAACATCGTAGTTCCACTAGTATAGTTGTTACAAAGCCGCAACTTTTTTTTTTTTGAACTGGACACAGTGAACGACTCCTCTTTGAGTTGAAGAGTATAAGGAACATGCTAACCATCTCCAACTCCAACAACAACATACTGCGTTTTGTTGCTAAATATTAACAAATCTAATGTAATATTTGCTCATATACAGATTGCCGATCTTCGGCGACAGTCCTGTTATTATTCGTTTAAATAAATCGGGAGTCAGATAGTTTTAACCATTTTGCATCAAAAATGATGGATTTTGAAGTCTGTAAATCGGACCCAGTCTTTATGTTATATTAAGTTCCCACATCAGAAGCTTATTGTCTGTGTAGCCAGCCAACGGAAGCTATGATCATTATATGATTATCTTGTGGTTGGTGAAGATAAAAATCTAAATGTGATCTAAATGAGAGAAAACATAACGCGTGATATCATAAAGACCACACAGCAAAGCAAACATAAACTATTGAATAGCAATTCAAAATTCTCAAAAATTGTAGGCAACACTGAACAACACCAAAACCTCAAACTTAACCCTGGTTCAGGGAAGAAAGAAATTGTTAAACATTAGATGGTGATGTTGTTGATGATGATACAATACTAATAAGAATAATGGTTTCAAATTTTTCCACAAGGACAGCTATTTTGGAGGAGGGCATGAGTCGAGTACATTGACCCCAGTGAGACACTGGTACTTAATTTACCGACCTCGAGAGGATGGAAGGTAAAGTCGACTTCGGCAGAATTTGAACTCAGAATGTCAAGAACAGACGAAATACTAATGATTCTGCCAGCTTGCCGCATTAATAATAATAATAATAATAATAATAATAATAATAATAATAATAATAATAATAATAATAATAATAATAATAATAATAACAGCAACAACGACAACAACAATATTAATAATAATAACAACAACAACAACAACAACAATAATAATAATAAATGCCCTGATGCAGTACCAGACAGTGGCTCTCATGGCTTCTCATCTTAACTGATTGGAAGTGTTATCATGTACATTGTTTTGTCTTGTTATAAAAGACGGGCTACAACAAATATTCTGCTCAATATCACAGGGCTGCCTATCAGTTACTTGTCCGTAACCAGTTGAGCATGTCTCTTAGTGGCCGACAATATGTGCACTTCATTTATCGACTCCGAAAGGATGAAACGCAAATTTGAACTCAGTACTTTAAGACAGACGAAATACAGTAAGCATTTCGCCCGGGGTGCTAACATTTCTACCAGCTCGCCGCTTTAAAAATCCAATAATCTTTTCTTTTCTAGGAACAAGGTCCGAAATTTGTGGGGAAGGGGGCCGGTCGATTAGATCGACACAAGTAGGCATTTGGTATTTAATATATATTTGCCTTTCTTTTTCTGGAGGTGCCAATAAAATGGAATAACTAGTCTTCATTTTCGCCAATTACAAATCTGTAGCTTTTTTAAAATTTTTTCGAATGAGAGAAACGAAAAGTAAGATGTATAAGACGATACATACTAACAGAAATACACAGGAACACATATAGTGACTACTATAAATAATTAGGTAAAATAAGAAGAACAAAAGCTATATATTTAAACATTATCACGCTTTTCATGACTGGAGGTATGATTTGTAAAATTAAGCTACGGATAATGCTTTCGCATTCCAACACGAAATCATAATTAGAATCGTCCACACATACACACACAAAACACACATGTCCATGAAGAATAGATGGAAAGGGAGAGAAAGAGGGCGAGAGTATGAAAAGTAAACATACACAGAAACTCTCTTTACATATATATATATATATATATATATATATATATATATACATGTATACATTTGCATACATATATATGTGTGAGTGTGTACACAGAAACATATACACTCACACACAACACACTCATATATATATATATATATATATATATATATATATATATATATACATATATATATAAATATATGTATATATATAAATATAAATATATATATATGTGTGTGTGTATGTGTGTGTGTATGTGTGTGTGTGTGTGTATACAAACACACACAGACACGCACGCACACAAGCATATATATATCAATTAATTATTTTAATAAAACTCTCTCCAATTTTATTTTCCATTATAAAGTAAATGATCGACAGTAACACTGAAACGAAAAAAAAAAATCAATATAAGTATACATGTCTGAGTTGTTTGGGAAAGTGGAATAAAATTACTCTTGAAAATTAAAATGTTTGCTACTTTGTATTACTTTTTTCTGGTTTACTAAATGTAGTTTAACATTGGAGCGAGATGAAATTTGTGCATCTAAGTTAAAACGGATACAGATGGACGTGAAAGGAAGCACAAACTTCCTTCCAAACCTGAGCAACAACACTGACATTGTATAAACCCAAATATCAATAGCTGAAAATTATTTCGTATCATTTTTGTTGTTGTCCTTGTTTGGCCCTAGTCAGCTTTAATCGAGCAGGCAAAGTACAGCCAGGCCTCACTTGCGAGCGGTTATGTAACCTTAAACTCTGTTATGATTTCATTCAAATCTTTTAGAAATGTGTGTTCTTATAAACAGTTTAGACACTGATTTGGGACACTTACTCTTGGCTCAACGGAATGTACAGGATGTGTCTTGTAGTAGGATAAATGACTACACTATAAACTTGCAGGCGCTAATTACGTCTGAGTAGATTGTAGTTATATAAAATGGAATGCATTGCCCAAGGGCAAAACGCCCTTCAGTACCCGGAATTGAACTCATGGTGCTATGATTAGGAACCAAACACACTAACCAGTAGGACACAAGCAAAACTTTATTTAAAGGCATTCCAATCCTGATAATGTGACTATCACTTGTTCTTCAGACAATATATACTGGGTGGCCTTATAAAATGAGCCCATAGTTTGGTGTGATTCGAGGGAAATTTAATGGTTATTTCTAGGAAATAGGGTGACAACGCAAAATTCCCTAATTGATTTGTTTCACAAATAATATGTGACAATGATTTCGGCCCAAGTGAATCCTGAAGGGGCTTGCGTAAGGTGAAGGCGCCTGGCTTAGTGGTTAGGGTATTCGCCTCACGATTTCCGGCGACGCGTTGTGTCCTTGGGCAAGACACTTTATTTCACGTTGCTCCAGTCAACTCAGCTGGCAAAAATGAGTAGTACCTATATTTCAAAGGGCCGGCCTTGTCACGCTATGTGTCACGCTGAGTCTCCCTGAGAACTACGTTGGCGGTACACGTGTCTGTGGATTGCTCAGTCACTTGCACGTTAATTTCATGACCAGGCTGTTCTGTTGATCGTGTCAGCTGGGACCCTCGACGTCGTAACCGACGGAGTGCTCCTTTCCTTAGCCCGCGTAAGTCAAAAGCGTTTCAGATCATCTATTTTGTGGCCGTGGATTACTCTATCTAATATATACCTTATGTTTTACAAGAGAGTAGACTAAATTTGGAGTGATTTGACTGTGATTTCTGGTACGACTAGCAACCACATTTGAGTATCGCCCGCTGGCTCGAAAGCTTGCGTGTTAATTAGAATAGGAGCTGAAATGAGACGTGAGCTCTGAAGGTTTAATACGTTACACACCATGAAGGCATACATGCTACAATAATTTTGCATTGGCCTTCTGGAATTTCTTTCTCATCTATATCGTTTAATGGTGCCTATGACTACGAGATAAAAACACAAAGAAGCCATAATGATGTTTTACAAACGCTGCAAATTTTATGGATGTCACATCTTTCTTCTGACATCCATCAGAAAAATATGATATTTATATATTTATATGAATTCGAATTTTCTTAACAAAGAAGTCATAGCATTTATTAATATTTTTAAACAAAAATCCATAAGCAGTTGTAAATTTGTTTTCTATCATATCTTTTATTCATCATATTTCGTATTAAATTAAGTCGGTGAGTTGACAGAATCTTTTGCACTCCGGGCGAAACGCTTGGTGAATATGTCGTCTGCCGCTATGTTCAAGTTCAAATTCCGCTGAGTAGACTTTGCCTTTCATCCTTTCGGGATCGATAAAATAAATACCAGGTGTACCCTGCGGTAAATGTAATTGACTTAACTCCTTCCTTAAAATTGGTGCTCTTGTGGCACAATTTGAAACCATATTTCAAATTTAATTAACATACGCTCTTCTAACAGTCGTTTGCCGTTACGTTCTGAGTTCAAATTCCGCCGAGGTCGACTTTGCCTTTCATCCTTTCGGGGTCGATAAATTAAGTACTAGTTACGCACTGGGGTCGATTTAATTGACTTAATCTCTTTGTCTGTCCTTGTTTTATCCCCTCTATCTTTAACCCCTTGTACGCAATAAAAAAATAAATAAACTGGTCAGCTAAAACGTACCTCCTACATACATTCTTTAGTGAACCCTTAAAAATATTCCATTACAGAATGTTGATGAACCCAACTACTATTTTTTTTTTTAAGTCTAGACTAAACTCGGAACCTTTGAACATTATATTGCAAAAGCAAAGGATTAAATCCAAAAAAGATTTTAGTCACCAAGCGTGACTAAAATTACTGGCACATGCGCTATCAACCTGCATCGTTTTGAAATTCACCAAAACACAATTTCGTGACCTGAAAATAACACACTTGAATATATTTAAACTTGCTTACGAAGTTCTACATGAATAAATTCGAAACAATAACACGATGGTCTCGCCCACCAAAGATGACGTATGGATGTTCAGCTACTTGCTGAACGACCTGCACAAATGATTCGTTTATAGTAATAAAATGTGTGTGCTGCACATTAGCACACTCCCTCCATGAAATCGACGTTGCCTGAACAAGTGCACGATGTACCAGACGTCATATGGCGAAGTGATAGCAGAGCAACGTGAGATGAAGCGTTTTGCCAAAGAAGACAACGCGCCCCTGGTCTAGGAAATGAAGTCGGGATCTCGCGATCGTGAGTGCAACATCCTAACCACTAGGTCATGTGCCCTGAAAAACAATTATATGCCCCAAATATCTTTCCATCTACACCCACTTTCCCACTTAATTACCGATGCACTCAAACCCACATACTCAAAGAAGAGTTTTATCTTAACAGACTATATAAAACCAAGATTAACTGCAATGCGTCGCAGTCCGACGGTGATTGGCTGGGAGAATCTTCGAAGTCACTGTCAACAATATTTTTGTTCAAGAATGATACACATACATGCACATATATAAATATATATATATATATATATGTATGTGTCTGTGTGTGTGTGTGTGTGTGTGTATGGATATCAGTGTGTATATATGTATATATGCATATACGTATAT
>NC_068985.1:100508687-100517007 GCF_001194135.2 Octopus bimaculoides | reverse complement strand
GTATATGTATATATGTATATTTATATATGTATATATAAATATATATATATGTGGTTATGTATATATATATATATATGTGTGTGTGTGTGTGTGTGTGTGTGTGTGTGTGTGTGTGTGTGTTCGTGTGTGTGTATGTGTATATATATATGCGTATGTATGTTTGTATATGTATATATTATAAATATAGCATTATTCATTTTGCCAAAATCATTATTTACGAAAATACGTGATTCTTTTATCGCTTGTTATAACCAGTGATGGATAACATTCGATAACCTTACATACCTACTGCCATTCCATTAATAACATTTTCTCACATGGACGCAATCCTTCAGGTGTACATAGTGAGATAACTGGATATTGTGACAGCATGATTTTAAATTGCAAGTGATGCAAACATTCCGATAACTTAGAATTGATACCATGTCAAAGATTATAATCGTCAAAGGCTTTTGCTTTGGGGGATTTGACGTTCGCCCCTGGACTTATTCCAGTATATTGGTTTATTTTATTTGCGGACTGCGAAAGGAGAAGTCTGACTTTCATGTATTTCACAAAATTATAAAACGCCTCAAGTAAAATAAATTTGCTTCAATATAAAACGGGTATTTCAACATTTATTCTAAAATATTGATTTCTTTCCGACACACGAGGACTTTTATTTCAGGTGATTGTATGTGTAGCCTCATGATTCTCTGATCGTTTATAACTGGTTCTTAGTGATCAACTTCTCGAGAAGGAACGTTAAAGTCCATCTTGTCGGAATTATTTTTGGAATTGACAGGGAATAAACGAGATAATTTAGTACATCATTTAAATATCATATATACATTCTAGAATACCTGTTCGATAAAACTACCGAGGTTGAATTTTTATAGACGAACACTATGCTGAATCTCATGAGATGTGTGTGTATGTATTTGTGTATTTGGTGGTGCGGCATTAAAATTTGATCGTGCTGTGTTGGGTTGTAAGCATGCAAGGGATGTACGAGCAGTAAATGTTAAGTGCTGTGCTCTTGAGTATAGACCAGGCAAGCCTAAGGTGGTATAACTGGTTTGTCGCGTGCCAGTGATTTGAAGTTCTTTAACAGGGCACACCTCTGGTTTTAGTGAATGCTGGTGATATTCTTTGACTGCATTAAAGGATTTTAGTGGCACTGCGCCAATAATTCTTTTGTTATTATGAGTGCAAAACGCTTATCAGCTCCAAGAGAGAACTCAGCAACATTCATAAATTTATCATCACTCTCATTCCCTTTAATGTGTTCTCTCACATCCCTCCATTCTCTCTCTTTGCTGATTGCCAAATACTACCTATCTACGACAAGACCTATTCTACATGACTCCAGACGTCACAATTCACTCCAATGGCTGTTTTCTGAAGGAAACACCATTTGTTGTTGACGATTGTACCCATCAACGCCCGCTTAACTAATTCACTAATTCTTTTTCTGTAAGCTTCTCGCTCTGGTTGCAATACGTTCAGCTATCAGTAGCCGGCTACATGTGGACAACCTATCTTATCCCCATCTGCTGCTCCACAGAAAAGTCTATCTAAATACAATCAGAATCTTCAGATGCGGTTTTTCCACCTCCAGACTGGTACATTCAGATAATCCATTGAGTTGCAAATGTCTGAGTAGGTTTCCCAGGTTTTTGTATCCTATCTCCAATCTGCCAGCCCCACACAATCCAAGCGTTCATTCAAGATAGCATTCCTGTTGTCCAGTACTAGAAGGTGGTGAATAAGATGCCTGAAGAAATCAGGCTACCCCATCCCTGTCGGGGCGCAAATAGCTACTAGCCTGAAGGCCTATTGCTCACATTATAGACCACCAACCAAGAAGGTTTCCCATATCGTGACTTCCATACCCTTCCGAAATAACACAACCACTCTGATCCTGTCATCACTGAAAATAAGCATGAAAGCAGATAGATCAAAAACCCTGATCTCGCTAATGGCTATTACATCTTCATCTAATGACCTGAGATCATTGGTCATGTAACTCTGATTTGAAGGTGACCCAGTGCATCGTGCGCTTACACGTCCTACTCCGATGAAGGCCACGTTCGAAGAACGAGTAAGGTTAGAATGTATCACATACCTTATTCCTTTGGAAGGAGATGTGTTTGGTCCTTCCAATTGGTTGTAGTTGTTTCCCCAAGCAATTATTTGGTCTTTTGTTAATATATTTCGCCTGAATTATCCTGCTCCTTTGGGGCATTTATTATCTATGATGTATGTGATGTGGCTAAATATTTATGTGCGTTGCAATGCTATTATTTTATATCGTGTAGTTATTGTGTAATATGCGTGTGTTTTGGTTTGTGATCCATTAGTTATTTATTGCTTGAGAGTTTACGACCGTTCAGTTAATGATACATCTGTTCGTGATATTGTGTGCGATCTGAAGGTTGTGTATATGAATTGGTTTGTGTTTGTAACGGTGGTCTCTATGGTAATGGTGGTAGTGTTGATGCAGCCTTCCCAAAAAGACATATACACTCCCCATTTGTCCGTTTCTGCTAGTATTTTGCGACTGTTTTTTGGGGTCATTGTCTCTTTGTTCTTTATTATTATTATTATTGCTGGCTGGTTTTCGTCGGGGGCGACGGCGGAAGGGGGCGTTGGCGGTGGTGATGGTGGTCATCGTCGTCGTCGTCGTCTTCATGGAGATTGCTCTTAGTGGTGCTATTTTTCCGTTGTTGCTGTTTCTAATCTTGTTGCTGCTGACTTTTTCGCTAAAGAAGGGGGAAACTAACGGTAAAGAGAGAAAAGCATGAACAATTCATTAATAGGTGGGAAGCATGAAAAATAACACAGATACTTTGTTTATAACGATCAAAAGTTTCAGTTTACATAAGATCAATCTCTCTCTATCAATTCAACATTGTCTTTACAGGTGCAAAGGTGTGCCACACGTTAGATGTCGAAATAATCTCAGAGCAACGCGATGAAGTGTTTTGCTCAATAGTACAACGCACTGCCTCGTCTTGGAATCGAAACTACGATCTCACGATCGGGAGTGCAACAACATAACCACTTGGCCATAAACCTTCTCAATCATAATAATAATAATAATAATAATAATAATAATAAATAATAATAATAATAATAATAATAATAATAATAATAATAATAATAATAATAATAATAATAATAATAGCCCTTTCTAATAGAAGCACAAGGCCTCAAATTTGGGGTCAGGGAATAAGTCGATTAGATCGACCCCAGTGTGTAACTGGTACTTATTTAATCGACCCCGAAAGAATGAAAGGCAAAGTCAACTTCGGCGGAATTTGAACTCAAAACGTAAGAACGAAAGAAAATGTCGCTAAGCATTTAGCCCGGCGTGCTATCGTTCCTGCCAGATTGCCACCTTTATAATAATAATGATGATGATGATGATGATGATGATTGTTGTTATTATTATTATTATTATTATTATTATCATCATCATCATCATCATTTCAAATTTTATCGAACCCGAAAAGATGAAAGGCAAAGTCGACCTTGGCGGAATTTGAACAAAATGCGGCTAAGCCTATTGCCCGGCGTGCTAACGTTCCTGCCAGCTCGTCGCCTTAATAATAATAATAATAATAATAATAATAATAATAATAATAATAATAATAATAATAATAATACTTTATCTGTCTGTAATCTGTAAGAAATTTTGAATAAACCATACATAATGGACATTCAGGTTTATGAGAGTGAGATATTTATTGTGTCTTTGTATTTTAATATAACACGTCCGATATACTTTTCTTTCATGTAATCTGCATTTTTGTTCCCCTGGAACGTTATGCTTCTGTAATGATTCGTTTTCTTTCGGTGATTTATGTACAACAACAATAACAGCTAACGCCAACCTATATTAACGACTTCTACAATCGATACAATACCACACGTTTTTGAGGAGTTATATAGTTAAATTCACTAGTACCTATTATTACTACGTCTCCAGTAGCGATATATGAGATTTGTTTATTGTTGTTGCTATTTTATCGTTATATTTTTACATTAACATTAGAAATATTTTCGCAGTTCCATAGAATGTGTTATCATTTTCAATTCTTTAACTAAAATATTTCTCGCCTGCACTTTTATTCATATATTCAAATGCACATTTATTGCTACTTTCGTTTGTTCGAGTATTCTTTGCCAGTTTTCGTATTTTGTATGCATATGCAAGTTTAATTTTGTTGCTCTGTTATTTATGCCGCGTGTTTTATATATATTATGTTAAAGTTGTTTTTGTTTTCTCTCTCTTTATTTGGAACCGATAGAGTATTTTGCTATAGACCAACGAATAGATTCCAAAATAAAACTACCATAAATTATCTACAATAATATGGGAAAATCTGGCCACTTTGCATTCCTACGTTTAGTAAGGCAGTTCATTTTCAGTCTTCATATATTGAGATCGAAAGATGTAAGGTATGCAAAATTGTGCTTTTTGGTAACATACATAATCCACTTCAGGCAAGCCATAATTAACTTCTTTAAGGACCATTTGGTGTTACAGCAATCACTCCCTATTTAATTCCTGGACATTGTATGATAGAATCCACCATGAGTCGAAATGTTATAATCACAATCACATGATGGTACCGTGGACCAGAGAGAAGAGTTAAGGGCTGGGCAATATCTTATGATAAGATAACATTTGTGTTACACTGACTGCAGTAACTTGTCTGGCTTTCTGGTACAAATTCACTCGACAAGGACTGGTCTCTCTGTTTTTGTTTTCTCACCGTCGTTAATCTTTCCCGATTTACATTGGTCAAATATGTCCAAACACATATACACTCGTGTGTGTATATGTATACGTAAGTACGTATGTATGTATATATTTATACATGTGTGTGTGTACTAATATAACTGTAAAATAGTAGAACCTTGATTTGAATTTGGTTGGAACCAACGTTGAACGTTACTTGCTGAACTTTTCCATAAAGTGTCTAAATTCGTCAGACCGTCATATCGAAATAAACTTCATATCAAAAGAAAGGAGATAACAGAGGAAAATAGAGGTCTCATTTTTATGCTGTAGTGTTGCAAGCATTAGATTCATTGCAGTGACAGCTTCTTATAGCTACGACGAATTATGACACTTGGAGATCTAGGAGGAATAAACCGTTTCCGAAACTTTTCTTGGAATGCAGGATTTTTGCATGGTCAATGCTGAATCGGAGGAAGCCACATGTGGAAATTTGTCGTTAAGCTGTGTTTTATGCTCTGAGACTGTTTGTTATCCATAGAACAGAAAGAAATTTTTCTTATGTAACCTGAAAGAAGAACAAAATTCAAGCTATGACACAAAGAGTAAATCCTAACAAAAAATGATAGTGGAAACTGTATAAAGTGCAGGAATGAATGAAGTATAACTATAAGAATATTATTAGGATAAGTATTTTGTCCTTACAATGCATGGATATAATCCATTGCAGCATGGTTCTGTTTTGCAAAGAGAACTTAGCGTTCTTAGTAGATGTGCATGATGATGTAATCTCGGTATACTATTGAAGTTATTGTACAGGTGAATGTAGATATCAGAATGGTTTTGAAAGAGAGATGGTCATTAAGTAGTCAAAAATAATTCAAATGAAGTCGGAAATGAGAAATATAATTCTAGGTTCGAAAATCCAAAACATTAGGTTAGATTCAAAAGCATAAGAGTCAAAACTATGGCTATACCCCCAGGCTCAAAGTGCTGATAGAAAATACCAACAATACACAAATGATGGGACAATCGGTGATATTAACGATGGATAATTGTCCAGTTCTGTTACTCTCAATGAAGAGCACAATTCAAGGCAATAACAATAACACTTCTTCCAAGATAACAATTAAATTTCTTTTGCAGGACTCCTAACATCGGTGGCAGTTATAGGCAAAACATTACAATATCCTGTTCGTTGCGGAATCTATAAAAATTACTTAACAAGTCTTTCAGGAGAAACAGAAAATCTTCAAAGAGGCAGAAACTCCGTCTGACCAGGGAATATGAGATCTGTATTGCGAGTGCCTTCTGAGCTTGACCCTTTAGCATTCAGACTCTACTGCCAAGTGTACAGATTATTTATTCACATTGTTTTGTATTAGTCATGCATAATCTTGTAGCTCTGAGGTTTGGATGATGTGACTACATTTTTAGAATGATATTCTAGAGTATGTGTAAGCTCTGGCCAGTTTAATACATAAAACAAGTAGAATTGGACCAAATATGGCCAGTTTGAACGCTTAAGGATCAATTGACTAGACAGGAAGGCGATTGCTGGGAATAGGTTGATTTTAAAGAACTACATTAGGTTTTAGCTTCTGGTACCAATTTATATTAAATTTTCTCTTTTCATTAGTATATAATGTGAATATATTTCCATAGAGTTCGAATCATGGGGAAGTGAATTAGACTTTCATACTTTCGGGGTCGATAAATTAAAGTACCAACCAATTGCTTAGGCCGATGTAATCAACTTACCGCAAATCGTAAAATCGCTGGCCATGGGACAAAATTAGAAAGAATTAGTTGAAGGACAGTGAAAAGGAGGAATCGTGACAGAGTGCAGGACTAAACTCCTAACGCATACGTTTGTCTTTTCACATTCTGGTTTCAAATACCTGCGAGGTCGACTTGCCTTTCATTCTTTCAGAGTCGATAAAACAAAGCATTACCTGAGCATTTGGATCGATGTAACAGACTACCCCCTCCCACAAAATTTCAGGCCTTGAGCCAATAGAAGAATAATACATTATTATTATTACTATTATTATTATTATTATTATTATTATTCTTTCTTTATTGTTAACAATGTTGCTTCTGCTGTTTCTGTTGTTTTTTATTAATATATTTTTTCATATCTCAAAAAAAGCCAACTCATAGAAGGAATAAGGTGAAACAAAATATAAATAAATACACATATTAAGAAATTTATTGTTTTCCTATGCACAAGAATATATTTATTAAAACATGGTTTGCATCATCGATTACAGCCATTCTCTTTTGAAACGATTTTGCTTCACTTGTATCATTGATCCACTTGGAAAAATAAAACGCATACTTCTCAACTTCAAGTTTCTATTTCGAAAATAAAAAAAAAATTCTAGGAATGTGTATATGAATTTTAAAATATTTTTGCATTGTGAAACGAAAATTGTTATTTCTTGTGCTCAGTAATACGACGACACATTTTTTTTTTCATACTTTTTCCTGATCATATTTTACTTGGTTATATATTCACTGATTCCCAAAAGAAATTTTCTGTTTTCACACAAAGCAACTTTCTATCTATTCGTGTAGTTTTCATCGGAACAATTTAATCGTAATTATGGTACTGTTACAACTCGAATGCAATGGTTGTTAGAGTAAACGTGTAACTCACGGATGTCTATAATAATTACCACCATAAACTAAAACACGGTTTGTACGGGGAATTTAAACACTGAAAAGTAAATAAAATCAACATTTAAGTAATATCGAATCTTCTAATGTTTCTTCGTTTTATTAGATTAAATTTTGTCTGAATCATAGACCTAATTAGTTAAATTAGTTTCTGCTTACTAACGGCTTCTCAGCTGGTTCATTTCTTAATCCAATAAATAATATGATTTGCTCTTATAGACAATCTCCACCACACTCTACGTGCAATCACGCTGGTATACTATTATATAAATACATAAATATAGACACATATATACATATAATGTACTTTTAGATATACACAAACACACACAATGTAGACACAGACATCTACACATGTGTATGTATGTAGACAAGCGCATACATATACACACACATATACACACACACTCATACATACACACTCGTCCTCACACATAAGGATCAGATTAGGGCTCCAGCAAGAAATGATTCTTTATATCCAACATCCTAATCATGGGCAGAAATAGTCAAGTAGAGCAAGAGGCTTTGCTTTAAGATTTACACAGGTTGAGCAAATGATAAGAAAACTAGAAGACGGACAAGCTAAAAGAGGTGGAAAATAAATCTAGAATTTATGATGTATAAGATTTGATATGCCTTCATTTGTCTATTTTACTCAAATACTTGCCATTAACTACTTGGCATATTTTTCTTAGCATATGTTTAAATAACGCAAATTACGCAGCCTAAAAATATTTTGTACTCTTTCTTATAAATCTAACTCCCGTAGCTCCTGGAGATAAGGTTGAACAGTTGTGCTAACGACACATATTGCAGCGGAAGCATTTAGCTGTGGCTGTCCACTTCTCTCCGAACAATAAGCTTTTAAAGGATTTAAAAATATTTTTCATGTATTTCTTGAAAACTTAT
>NC_068985.1:100507108-100508488 GCF_001194135.2 Octopus bimaculoides | reverse complement strand
TATATATATATATATATATGTATATATATATAATTCAGTAGTATATGATATATACGTCAATAGCATAAGATGTGGATTCTGAGGATCGTGTGGGTATTATAGTCATTTTCTCATATGGACTCGGCTATCAGTAAACATAGGGATGTAATGTAAATTGTCTATGGAACTGAAAAATCGGGAACTTCGAGCGATAAATTGTTCTCTGGGGTGTATTTACAAATAAAATATCAAGTGATATGAGTCGTAAATATTTATTTAACCACGTGCCTTCCATTGGATTACGGTCCTTATGCCACTTCTTTCATCTAGTATCAATTTCAGTATACAAGAACTTATGCGTACATGATTGCATTCATATGTGTGCTCAACATTATACAATTGTATACACCGAAACTAATGCAAATAAAGAAAGCTAATTCATCAGCTCACCAGAACATCATGGCTACATCGACAGTGTTGGATGTGCGTAAAGCTTACTCACCCAAATACAAAGACATGCACAGTTATATTCACATACACATAAAGACGCTTACATATTGTTTCATTCATGTAGATATATATTCGTTAATATTTCCTATATAATTGTATATATTTATGCATTTGTACAGCATTAGTCTATGTATGCCTGTATGTTGCAGAATGGCAGTAAACATAATATTCAGCGTCTATAGATAATTTTCCTCTGATATGTCTATATATTTCTAGATAGCTGTCTATATACTTTTGGATATGAACATCGCAAAGGACAGAGTGAGAGACAGGTAGAGAGAGAGAGGTACATTGCCAGAACGGAGACACACATTCGCACGATGTCCCATGCAACTGATTTGCATCATATGTCATATCAAGAGAGAGCGAGGGAGCAGCATGCTTCAGATATATACATATACAGAGAGAGAGAGAGTGTGTAAGAGAGAGAGAGAGAGTGTCTAAGAGAGAGAGAGAGTGTGTGTAAGAGAGAGAGTGTAATAGAGAGAGTGTAAGAGGGAGAGTGTAAGTGAGAGAGAGTGTGTGTGTGTTAAATATATATAGAGAGTGGAAAGACATAAAAGACAATTAGAGGCAAAGAGATTAAAGTAGATAGACAGACGGCTTTTAAAGATATTCAATGCACGTGATCTAGAATTTGGGTCATTTCTAGCAGCAAATTCTATATTTCTATTACTAATAACGAAAAAAAAACAACTTCTCATTAGGACACAGATTTCGAAAATCAAATCCGTTTTTCTCTAAGACATACCGTTTCGTAGCCTTTCGAAGAAACACACAAATACATACACGCATATACTCCCAATTAAACATATAAATATGTGTGCTTGTGTGTATATGTGTATATATATATATATATATATATATATATATATATATATATATATATAT
>NC_068985.1:100502636-100506708 GCF_001194135.2 Octopus bimaculoides | reverse complement strand
ATATATATATATATATATATATATATACACGATGAGCTTCTTTCAGTTTCCATCTACCAAATCCACTCACAAGTTTTTGGCCGGCCCGAGGCTATACTAGAAAACACTTGTCCAAGGTGCCATGCAGTGGGACTGAACCCGCAGCCACTCCTGATAAATGTTGACAGAAATGCTTCGAGAATATTTTAACATACTCTTTACAGTTAATACTAGAATAAATAATATTTTTTCCCCTATAACTAGTTTTCTTTGCCTATTTATGAATATGTGCATTGCTGTCTATTTTTATACGTTTCTGCTAATCTGTCTAGGTGAATTATATAAAATATCTATATTTATATGGTCTTATTTGTACATTTATTTCAGTATGTAAGTTTTGATTTATTTTCTTCTAATATATAATATATTTGAATTTGACAAAATGCTATTATTCAGAAGTTTATTTCAGCTCTTTAAAAGAATTTGCATGGAAATAGTTTCGTTATATTTGAGTGTTATTTATTGCTGTTTTTGACAAAATAGCCAAGATGTTGGATTGGCAAAATCGTTATAAATCAGAAAAAAAATTGTGTGCGAAATTTCATTTGGCTCTTTACAAATCGTTTCCGGATCGACTATGCCTTCCAGCCGTGCGGTTTTGGTAAAAACAAAGTACCAGTGAAGAACTGGGTTGGATAGTACCAGCTAACAAATTCTCATCAAAGTTGCTGGTCATGTGCCAATATTTGAAACTACTGATATCATGGTAGCCAAGGTGCTGGATTGCCGGAATCGTTAGAGAGTCGACAAAATGCTTGGTGGTATTTTTTCCAGGCTATTTGAGTTCAAAATCTGCTGAGCTGAACCTTTACTCACATCATTTGTGATATATAAAATAGTCAGGTGCTGAAGTCGTGGTCTTGTACGTAAGTTAGCAAAATTACTTTTAAAGTAGACAAGAAGATAGATTTGCAGAATTGTTTGACACCGAAAACACTTTCGATATTTCTTAAGGTTCTAAGTCGGTGACCTGGCAACATCGTCACCGCGCTGAGCAATAGGTTTAGTAGCATTACGTCCATCTTACTGTTCTGTCAGCTAATAAAAATGTGCTTTCTCTGAACAGAACTCTCTAAACAGAGCCCACGATTCAATAACACTATATGTAAACTCTGTATTTGGAATGACTAATTTCAAGGACTGTTGGACTTTACTCATAGGGTATTGGAATCTTAAGAATGGATTTACGAAGGCAACAACCAATCTTAAAATCAATTGGATCTTACTCACAAGGTATTGGAATCCTATATGTATACCATTCTGCCTAAACATTGGATTTACAAATACAATATCTCTACATTCACTTAACTAAACTAACTATTGCTTAATTATCTTCTCACACCGTCTCCGGTGAAGGGATATAATGAATATCCTGGAAACAGCTGTAAGACATTCTATTTATAAATATTCTACATTATATAAACAGCCTTGGTCTTTTTATCTCATTACGAAAAGTAAATTCTTATATTCAGACGCTGATTTATGACCTACGATAAAGACGGTACTCCAGTATGACTGAAACAAGTAAAAGAGTAATATATATATACATACATATATTATACCTACATTCATACATAGACATGCATATATATACATGCGTATACATACATATATGCATATATATATATATAGACACATATATATATATATATATAACTTATGTAATCACTATTCCTTTGACATTCATTGATTCATATACACTACGAAACCTCTTAACGCTTTAATCAAGCACTTATGAATATTGAGTTGTAACATGTCCTTACTATCACTAGTCTTAAGTGAAATCATAATATATGTATTTGTATGTGTGCGTGTGTGTGTCTGTAGGGAGAGAGATAAGCATATCAAAATGTGCTTCAATGATCTCTTATTTGATTGTATTAAGTTAAATCAATAATCATACAACAGAAACGATATTCATTTCCTTTAAAATAGGGCAAATATTTCAAATTCCTTCTGAGGAAATATGTTATAAGCATGCATCAAAGATTATATTGTAATGTTAAGGAGAATAATACTAAGATAATGTAGGTTATGCATTCACAGATACAAAGGGGGAATGATACCAACACGACATTATTATAAATGACAAACGGCGCAACAGTGAAACAAGAGGGAAATCCTCCGTTGATGCAATCCTCTGAAGATGAACCAGGCATAAATGTGGAAGACGCAGGAAAGAAATTATTGTGTCGACGCCCCAAGCGAAGAAATAGGACCACCCAAGACATATAAATAGAGACTGCCAAAGTAACTTAAAGCGTGATAACGATTCCTGGTTGGAATTTTCATATTAAATTACATAATCTATAGTATTATGATATCTTCTCAAAGTGATATTCGCTTATTTTCATTTCATTTTCATTCGTGTTTTTTTTACATCATCATCTTTCAGATCGAAGTGTAGAATTATTCCACTGTGGAGTAGTATTCTATGTTAGCATTGACATTTTGGGAAGTACTTTAACATAGACACTTGACAAAGGAGTGAATATAGAGGCAAAATGCAGGCTTTTGCAAGAATTCAAGCGAGATGTAATTTCCTCACCAGCCTCGGAGTCCCCACTCTTCCTCTACAAATAAAACTGTAAAATATGAAGTATATCGGCAATGTCTTGAAATAAATTGTTTATGAGCCATTACGCTATAAATAGGATGTATCTATGCTAATGAGGATGAATAAATTATAATCTTAATAATTAAAATAATGATAACAATGATGAATATGTTTACAGCCATGAATTTATCTCTGCCATGGAAGCAAATAGCAGGATACGAGAACAGCATAATGTATGCTTTCACAACCACAAACATCACAACCACTCCAAACACAATTGCTAATGGCATCAGCTGAAGCAGCCACATTAGTATTATAAGAAGTGTTTTACTTACAGAAGCAGCAGGGGCTGCAACAGCCAAATCTCTATCCTTAGTATTACTATTAGATGTAAGAATAGCAACCACAATAACAGATCGATAAACTTCAATATAATATAATGGCTAACGAACTTCAAAGTCAGGAGTAGTCTATATATCTATTGTATAATGCATATATATAAAAGACAAAAGGAATTGTAATGTAATCATAAAACCGTATAAAAAAAAATCACCAACAAAACCAGAAGCTAAAAACAAAAACAAGAATAATCACCAAAACAAAATACAAAAACAATATTCCTATAATATTGCAAAAGGCTACCTTAGATGAAACGCATCGTATTTTTATGCATTTGACGAGTGGCAATCATAATGATATATGTTCAAATGTATTAACAGAAAAGGTTATATAAAATAGCACGAATTTTATTACACATAAATACTTCCATATCAATGCACTTTGATATATTTTTATTTCAAATCAACTCAGGGCTTCCCACTTTAGCCAGAATTTATATGATTCTTTGATATATCACGAACAATTCTAATTTTCCATATAACATAGATATTATATGAAGATAAACCTACGTATATCTCTCATATAAAAGTCTCCATTATATGTCAGGTTATAAAAGAATTCTTCCTTTTTTTTTTTTGTTTTACTTTTTCTCTCTCACTTTCTCCCCTTCAATTATTCATTCATTTATTTAGTTTGGAAAAACCCTGTTACTCTTTCGTTTCGTTTGGTGGGTTTTATTTAGCTGTGTACGTCGAATATGTGGCATCAGCCTTCAGATCTATAACTATGTTTATAATGAGTTGCTGTAAATTCATTTGATAATCAAGGGATGCCAAATTTTACTGACTTTTATTACCAATACATTATATACAAATATATATATATTCTTTTATCTGTTTCAGTCATTTGACTGCAGTCATGCTGGAGCACCGCCTTTAGTCGAACAAATCGACCCCAGGACTTACTCTTTGTGAGCCTCGTATTTATTTTACCGGTCATGTTTGCCGAACCGCTAATTGACGGGGAATTAAATATACCAGCATCGGTTGTCAACCGATGATGGGGGAACAAACACAGACACAAATAACAAACACACACAAAGATATATATATACATACATACATACATACATACATA
>NC_068985.1:100499182-100502626 GCF_001194135.2 Octopus bimaculoides | reverse complement strand
TTTTTCCTTATGGGTTTTTTTCACGCTGACTACTTGATAAATTCTTATAAAGATTTTATCCTATATTATATCATATTATATATATATATATATATGTATGTATGTATGTATGTATATATATATATACATACATACACATATATACATTCTTTTCATCTTCTTTTATTTCTTTCAGTCATTCGACTGCGGTCATGCTGCAACACCACTTTAAAGGGTTTTAGTCGAACAAATTGACTCCTGGACTTATTCTTCCAAATCCTAGTACTTAATCTATCGGCCGCTAACTTACGGGGCCATAGGCATACCAGCATCGTTTGTCAACAGATGGCGTGGGGACAGAACACACTAACACACATAAATACGTATACATATGTGTGTGTGTAAAAAGGGTGAATTAGATTCGTCCTTTAATTTGGAGATTTCCAAAAAAGATTTCTAATATTGATTCTTTATATTTTGCTGATAGCTTACAGTCGTAAATTGGCGAATTTGAAAATAATACTTGTATATATGTCGTGAATTTTTGGAAAGAAATCCCATGAAACTCAACAATTTTGTTAAAAATGGAGAAGAGAGGATATTAAAATATATATGAGAGTCTTAATTCATGCAGACGATATGTAAGCATGTATGTGTAAGTGTGTATACGCATGTATCTGCGTTTAAGTGCTTAGTAATATTTTAATTATATTTATAACTTGCAACCACAAAATTGATATGCCCAGAAAACGAATAGATGACATTAAAAAAAATCAGCATATGGATGTTTCTAACACAGCGCACTGATAACGTGGCCCCAACACTTTAACGGTAAAATCTAAATCTTCTAAGTCCTTCGAGAAACCAAACGTCAAACTACATTTTACGTCTTCACACAATCAAACAGCACATTCAAAGTAATCAAATACGTTTGAAAAGCATTCGCAAAACAGAACGAGTATCATTTTCAAGAAAGCTGAAAAATAAAACAGTCAGGCACTATTGTGCATCTGATATCAAGACAGAATGAAATCTCAACAGCCTGATATAAAAACTGCACAGATAATTAAAAGAAGGTCATTGTATGCTGTATCCGATAATTCAACCAGTCTGCACATTTTTCTTTTTCTCTTAACAGAAAATATTTCCCGAACGGCTATAAATACCTTTCAGCAAATAGAATTAATATGAGATAAACTTACAGGGATATTTTGTATAATACCATAAAGAAACACATCGTATATATTCCACAAATAAAACTAGACTGAAACGAGCCATCAAGTGAATGAGAAAACATGGTGGGCTGGCATTAAAGAACATACGAGTAAAGAAAGGCATGATTTACAAAGATTATTTGCTCTCAGCTGCACATCAAAATACTAGCCTACAGACCACTTACAGAATTATCCATCCAGTCGTCCAGTTCGGAATCACCACATCACCATCAAAACACATTTAGAAATCGAGGGATAAATGAAAATATCTGAAGATCTCCTGGTCAATCCAACATAGACATTAAAGAACAGATCAAACTAATACTCAGAGAAGGTCTGCATTATCTGTCATTTTATGTTAATCACAATGAAAACAACGAATTAGTTTCCAGTTGATGTATGTCTAAAAATCTTCAATGTATAAGAGGCAATAACTCAGTTTCTACACTTCTTATATTGCCTAGAGTTACTTTATAATATTCAAAGATATTTTATCAAGCTCATGCAGACGATCGTTTCGTACAGATATATAAAAAAAATCATGCTAATTCATAGTATCTACACACATTTAATGGACAGAAGCTATGACACACATCACTAGCGAACTAGTCTAGGTCATTATGAAACATACACATACAGACACAAAATAACAGGCTAGGTACACACTACTTCGCAACAAGCAACTCAACACGTTTTCGCTCGCTCTTCAGTATTGATATATGAATGACCACGAATATATAATTCAAATTCAAGCATTTTCATTTCATTCTTCGTAAAGTTGTAATTATTTTATCTTCCTTTACTTCATTGACGTTGCTTCTAGAAGCCAGATATGCGAATGTAAAACAAAATCAGATTTTGACTTTATCAACAACTTGAAAGTTGTCAGAAAAACACCAAATGCCTCTGAATGGATTCCGCAAAGGCTTACTCGACAGAGTGAATTACTTGTTCGTAGGTTAACTTGACCAGTCTTACCTTAGATATCAATAGCAATAACAATCATTTTATAAGTATTATCAGTAACGATATTATTGCTTTCCTGTGATTCATCTAGAACATCTCGACGCGCGATAAACACGTGAATCAGTGGCTAATGACTCACTTGACCGAGTGTTTCATTGAACGTTTGCACTTATAAGTGGCGGTGTATATATATATATATATATATATATATATATATATATATAAATTGTAAATGCAAAGATAAAAACAAAAACACAAAGGATTCTGCGGTACACATCATATATAGGCATATATATATATATATATATATATATAGAGAGAGAGAGAGAGAGAGAGAGAGAGAAAATTGTATATACATGTATGTACGTGTGCATATTTATATGTGTATATATACGAAAGAGATACAAAATTTCATATATATATGTGTGTGTGTGTGTGTTTATATGTGAATATGTGCATTTTGTGTGTGCGTGTATGTGTATGTGTGTGTGTGTGTGTGAATATATGTGTGTACGTGTATATAATACTCAGTGAGGAAATAGATTTGCAAACATTAATATTTCGGACAAGATAAGATATATAAATGCCCATATAAATGAGCGATATAAACAAGGTAATGGATAAATTTGGGACAAGGTTGAGAGATGTAAACGATATAAATGATATCTCCAAGGTGATATCATTTTATCTCTGTCCTCACAAAAGAAACATGACATAAAATAAATAAATAAATAAAACATCGTTTGAAAGATAAAATTTCACCAACATGCTATAAACCTCTGTATTCTAATATGCAGAAGTGATGCTTTAGCGTCAAAGAGTATAAACAGTTCCACTACGGAGAAAGAGACTCATTGCATAAAGTACATGTAATCTATCAATATTATTTCATTCTCTCTTTCTTCTTCAATCACTGTTAACTTTATACTTGATAATTTTTACGACTGCTGTTACTTTCAGTGTACGTTCTTGCTCCCCCGGTTATCGTAATATGATGGAATAGCCATGGTTGGAATATATATATATATGTATATATAAGTGTGTGTGTGTATGTGTGTATGTATGTCTACGTATCTATATATGCTTAGCAGTTTGGCAAAAGAGACCGATATAAAGTACCAGCCTTTAAAAAAGTAAGTAATGGCGATGCATTAATTCGACTAAAATGCTTCAACATAGTGCTCAGGCATCACCGCATTCTCAGTACAGAAAAAGATAAACTGTATATATATACATATATATATATATATATATATATGTATGTATATATTTATATATATATATA
>NC_068985.1:100498208-100498662 GCF_001194135.2 Octopus bimaculoides | reverse complement strand
AGAACGAGAGACGGAGACAGAGACAGAGACAGAGTCAGAGAGCTTAATATGGTTATAGATATACATTAGATTTATGTATATAGAGATGTACATGTATATATAGTTAAGATTTACAGAAAAACAAAAGACGAAGTCAGGTGTATAAACAACAAGCTGGTGTATAAACAACAAGCAGGTGTATCAGTTTCACGCTCGGGAAGGTGAGAATATCTTTTATGTTTCGAGCCTGTGCTCTTCAACAGAATGGAACACTGGGAAAAAAAATTGAGAGAGAATTAAAAAAATACGTTTGGAGTTAGCGATTCTTTTATAAATATGTTTGTATGAACATGTACACATGCATATCTATCTACTGATTTGTGTGCATGCGTATATGTATGAGCGTACGTGTGTGTGTGTGTGTGTGTGTGTGTGTATGTGGGTGGGTGTGTGTGTGTGTGGGTGTGTGGGTGTG
>NC_068985.1:100494817-100498167 GCF_001194135.2 Octopus bimaculoides | reverse complement strand
GTGTGTGTGTGTGTGTGTGTGTGTGTGTGTTGATACGCACATACGTATAAAATCCCATACACCTATAACCCCTCCGGTGTATCAAAAGATTTGAGATATCTTCACTCTGATATAACCAGTATACACATCTAAATGCATTCTTGTGTAATCTAATCTTCATAGAAGCACACTGAAATACATACATACAGACATGTATATGCGTTTGCGTGTGTATATTAATATGCAATATATTTTCATACGCGTTGTTACATCTGCAAACTATAATATTGCATAAAGGCAAAGAGACTATTTGCCAGAACACAAGGCCAAGACACAATATTAAGTACTTCAGGGTTTTTTTTTTTAATAATTCGATATTATTTCGCGCTCGAATTAATACATAATTTGAAGAATTGTAATATCAACTAAGACAGCGTAGAGACTACAAGAGCACCAATCAAAATGCCAGAAACATATGCGATTCATGTAGCTATAATATTAACATAGAAAATAATTCAGAATATAATGTACTAAAAAATAATATTGAGAAGAACTACAGAGTAAAAGCCACAAACAAAGACAAGAATAATTTTGACATAATTCTTTTTTGGAACGTTGGATTTTGTAGCAGATAAAGCTATAAAAACACTAGTGTGTAAATATTGTGTCAGAAAACAGTAAATTCCCTTTCTTTTTTTTTTCTGTTTTTTGGTGAGAAAAATCGAAAACTTTTCGAATTTCGACGCCAGGACAGCAGCTTTAAAGGAATAATGATAGTCAATTACACAGCTATCAGTACCTGTTTGATATACTGTTTTATTGATACTGAAAGAATGAAAGGTAAATTTGAGACCGGCAGGATTTAAATTCAGAACGTAAAGTACCAGAAGAAACGCCACTAAGCATTTCCACTAACGAACCCACGATTGTAACTGCTTGGCGCCTTAAGTGTTTCTAATTCAGCTACAAGGCAAAAGTCTTGGTGTGAAGGGTTAGTTGATAAACTCGACACTAGTACATGACTAGTACTTTATTTTATTTGTTCCGAAGGGATGAAAGGTAAATTTCAATTTGTAAGCGAATTTCAATTTGTAAGCTTATTCTATCGGTGAAAAGAGACCGATAGAATAAGTACTAGGCTTACAAAGAATAAGTCCAAGGGTCGTTTGGTTCGACTAGAAACCCTTTAAAGCGGCGCTCCAGCATGGCCGCAGTGAAAATCACTGAAACAACTAAAAGAATAAAAGAATAAAAAATAAAACAAATACAGGCAAACTAAGACAGTGTAAATAGAGATTGCCGAAACCCTGCCGCGCACGATGAGTTAGAACTCCGCACGTCTCACGCCGCTATTTATTCATAAGCCAAAACACATGCAGTTACAAAAGTATACGCGAGTATCTTTGACATCCGACAGGGCAAGAAACACCCTACGCTATCTAAACGTCTACATGACTGCTGTTCATACACTGCTCAGGTAGTTTTCCTCAGGTGTTCATCCTTAGAATGCTCCACGTAAAGTAAACCAATAAACATATTGGTTTCAAATTTTAGCACAAGGCCAGGAATTTCGGAGGTAGATTTATGTCGATTGCATCGACCCCAGTGTTCAAATGATATTTATTTTATCGACCCCGAAAGGATGAAAGGTAAAGTCGACTCCTGTTGCATTTGAACTTAGAATGTATAGTCGGAAGAAACGCTGCTTAACATTTTGTCCAGCGCCTTCACGTTTCTTCCAGATCGACGCCTTTCTTAATAGATATAGTGTATGATTATCTTTGACCATCAAGACACATAAACATCGTTGCAATGTTGTCAGATATAACACTTCTAAGATAAATACATGTGTTCTTGACAATTACGCGATTTTACCATCCAGAAGAACATTTGACACCCTCTTAGGATTTACGTGTTTACTATATTTAAATTTCCTTATAACGACAGTAAAATTCTATTCATCAAACTTGAAGGCGGGTATTGAATAATACACATTCAAACGGATATTCACAAAATAACCTTCGTCTATCCAATACACTAACTAGTAAAACGATAATATTTGCGAGGGGAGGTCATCGCTCCCATCTCTAGCCTTACGTGATACACACGTACTCGAGTTTCAGCGTGGTTACCTGTCTTTAGCGTGTGTTAAGGACAAGCTAGTGATGAAAACTCATTCCATTCGCAAAATGCTATATGCATTCTACAGCAACAAACTGTCGCTTATGTCAAAATAGGGGAAATAAGCTACATTAGATCTCTATCTTTGAAGCTATTTTTCCGTTTCTGTTTTCTTTTTTTTTTTTGTTCTTAGATTAAGTTCTTTTATACAATGTTTCTTCTGTGACGATAGCGATAAAATGATATCACCTGGGAGATATCATTTATATAGCTTATATCTCTCAATTTATCCCAAATTTATCTTTTATCTTGTGTATAACTTTTATCTAGACGGACCCTGAATGGAGATGCACAGAAGATTATGATGGGGTTCCATGTACCACTGCGCATACTCTATGCAGCGGAAACACGTGCCGGTCTTTCTAATCGAATGATTATGCTTTACGACATACTGTAAAGTTAAAGGGAAATTATTCTCATGATGTGCCTGTCTGCGTACTCTCTTTTACTCTTTTACTTGTTTCAGTCATTTTGACTGTGGCCATGCTGGAGCACCACCTTTAGTTGAGCAAATCGACCCCAGGACTTATTCTCTGTAAGCCTAGTATTTATTCTATCGGTCTCTTTTGCCAAACCGCTAAGTTACGGGGACGTAAACACACCAGCATCGGTTCTCAAGCGATGTGGGGGGAAAAATACAGACACACAAACATATACACAAACATACATACATACATATATACGACAGGCTTCTTTCAGTTTTCGTCTACCAAATCCACTCACAAGGCTTTGGTCGGCCCGAGGCTATAGTAGAAAATACTTGCCCAAGGTGCCACGCAGCGGGAATGAACCCGGAACCATGTGGTTGGTAAGCAAGCAACTTGCCACACAGCCACTCCTGTACTGTTTATATTTGTTTTAAATCTACACTCCAGATAATATTCATAATCCAGGGAAGTGAAACCAGAGGAAGCCAGAGGAGGAATTACAGTGAGATTGCTGACCTTTAGCCATCATTGGCACCTAGCACCACTTGTTGCGGTTAGCCATAACCTGGAATATACCGACGAAGACAGATCTATAAACAACAAGCAGTTGTATTCGTTTGACGCTCGGGAAGGTGACAATGTCTTTTACGTCTCAAACCTACGCTCTTCAACTGAAAGGAACACGATGAAATAAGCAGAGAGAATAAAAAACTTCTGGAGTTAGCGGTCGATCATGTTCACTATATATATATATATATATAT
>NC_068985.1:100494114-100494807 GCF_001194135.2 Octopus bimaculoides | reverse complement strand
ATATATGAATGCTTCTTCAGATAAGAGTAGTAGTAGTAGTAGTAGTAGTAGTAGTAGTAGTAGTAGTAGTAGTAGTAGTAGTAGTAGTAGCAGCAGCAGCAGCAGCAGCAGCGGCGGCACCAGCAGCAGTAGCAGCAGCAGCATCAGCAGCAGCAGTAGTAGTAGTAGTAGTAGTAGTAGTAGTAGTAGTAGTAGTAGTAGTAGTAGTAAATATAGATATATAACATTTAGCGAAAATATACACGTAAAAGCTGTAGTAGTATTGTATGACGTCGTTGTTTCGGCAAATAATGTCTCTAGTTAAACTTTCCTGTTGTGTCACTCACACACACCCAGACAAATATACACGCACTTATATGTATATGTGTATATGTGGGTGTGGGGGGCATTAATGATAAAGACTATATATTTTTAAACCATCTTGATGACGGAGCTCTCATTGGAATGAGACTTTTACTATCATCTATAGTATGTGGTTACTATAACGATTGTTACGTATTAAAAATAACATTTAAAATAACGATTGTTTATTTCTAAATAATTACGTTGCAAAACTTGATGATATTATTAAAAAGTACGTGTTTCTTTACATTCGCGATACTTATTGAAACAGCTGTAGATGCAATGAAATTTTATTACAACAGCGGTTTTGCTTTTATTATTTCTGATGTATATATATATATATATATATAT
>NC_068985.1:100483313-100493709 GCF_001194135.2 Octopus bimaculoides | reverse complement strand
TATGTATATATATATATTTACATACATATATATATATATATATACATATATATACATACATACATGCAAAAATGCATATATGAATGTGTATTCGTTATGTATGTATGTACGTACATACGTATTGGTATGCGTGTGCGCGTGTATGCAATAAAATATATTTTAATCCATCTATAAAAAATATTTTCAGAATCTACTAGAAACATTATGATGATGACAAACGAGAGATCTATAGATCACTAATATTTATGCAACTTACAGTTATTAATGCTATATGCCTCACGGTTTACATACTAATGCAGACACAGGACAAAAAAATTCCTTGTTTAATATATAATCTACATCTCAGTTATAACAAGAGTTTTATATTAATAAATGTCATTTCTTTTTATCTAATACATATTTATATTTTTGCATGTTGTAAATTATGAAGGTACTTGCATTGCTGCATGCAAAACAAGTGATCTGCCAGGAAACATATTTTTAATGAAAAGTATAGCAATTCTTATTCATAGAACAAAGACATAAATTAACTTTTATTATTATTAACTGCAGAAAGAACGCCTTCTGGGTGGTTTTCAGCTGTTCTCTGCATGACATTTACACATTTGGTACTCAAATTTTGCAGTTTTTGATATGTTACATCTAATTTTCGTTTTTATCCTTTATTCGTACAACACTCCTCACTCTCTCAAGAAATATTGCTTTCATTATTATTTTTTTTTTTTTGCAGTTAAATCTCTCTTTTAAACAAGCACAAAATCTATCTGTGCTGTACAGAGCAGGAATTATATGGGCTTAAGCAGCTCTCTCTCTTTAACAGTGTAAGTTATTATTATTTCTTTTCATCTCAGGTTTTATTAGAACTCTGGTGTCTTGCATGCAGCTTACCTCTTCCTGTGAAATTGCTAACCTTGTGGCAAAATTTGTAACCATTATCGTTGTTGTTGTTCGATAGGTTTCATGCAACTGATATCTACTACATCACCTAATACACCTAAGTGTTGCATAGGTGTGTGCAGTTTTTGTTTTTTGCTGGGGAAGAACAGACCTCCTCCTGTCATTGTATTGCGTCGCTTTGTTTTGTTATGAGGTTTGGCCTGAGTCGTTTTATATATTGATGCTTTTATTTTCTCTTTTGGGTGTAATGCCAGTTGTATTATACTGTTGGGTAACAGCCGTTTAGGGTACATTTTCTGGCATTCGTTTACTTTATTAAATGCTTATTTAATAGAGTGCGTCTTGTGTTCATTGACTGTTTCATGTGGGTTGTGTTATTAAATTGATTTTTTATTGGGTAGGTTGAGGGCTGTTCCTAGAAGGGCTATATTTTGGATAGTGTGTAATAGTGTTGGTCCAGGTATGACTTCTAAGTTTTGTTGATACGTTTTTCATCATATCCACTGATCCAATTATTACTGGTATTGTTTTTACTTTCATTACCCATAAGCTGAATATTTCAATTTCGAGATTTAGAAACAGGTTTCCTCAAATCACAAAAATCTTCCTCAGGATTTTTGCAGAATATAGGATGGTATCTTTGTAGAGGTCGATAGTGTGAGTCTCAGTTCCAACATCCTTCAGTCTCTTATCTCACGTTTTTGGTGTTGTGCCAAGTGCACCAATTAGCACAGGGATAATTGTTTTTTTAGTCTTCCACAGTTTCTTCAGCTCTCTTGCTAGGTTCTGCTACACCTCAATTTCTTCAATTTTTTTTGGTAAGTCTATAATCTTACACGGCTTATTTTGTCCTCTATAATCATATCTGGTCTTCTTGCTTCAACAGTAAAGTCAATCTTTATGGAGAAGCTCCATAAGAACCTGTAATTCTTAGGCTCTATCACAACCTCTGGTACGTGTTCGAACAACATTCCTATTATTTTAAAACCACACACTCGCCTGACATCCCAAAGTACTCTATTACATAGGCAGTCCTTTCTTTGTTTATATCCCTTTTGTGCTAACTTACTACATTCACTCAAGAGATGATTGATGCTTTCGTTTCCTTTCCAGCAGATTCCACATTTGCTGTTTTTCTGAGTTTCGTCGATCTTTGCCTATATCTGATGCGTCCTAATGGCTTCTTTCTGAACGGCTATAATCATTTCATCGGTCTCTCGTTTCAGGTTTCCGACTGTCAGCTATAAATCATAACATTTCTTTAAGAATTTCTTATGGAGTTTACTTGATTCATTCTGTCATGCAATGAACAGGAATTACTTCTCTTGCGACTATTTTTAGGATACAACATTTCGAAACCCCTTCGAATTATTTATTACATCAGAGGTAGTAGTTTACATTTATGTTTTGTCTGTTACGTCTAAATGTAACAATAAGTGGATGAGGAAATATTTCTTTAAAACGAGTATATTCTTTGTGAAATATCGGTTACAGTCATGTAACACTTTTGAAATGCCAAGAAAATTTCGGTGACAGCTAATAACTAAAAGATTTCAGACAGAATTTCAACTTTCACTGCAATAATTAGGTGTGAAAGTTTAACATTCCTTAATTTTAGCTTGTCATTTGTGATTTCTTTCACTCATGATTTACTATAACTGTATTTGAGGTAATGGCACCCAAAATCATTTGCACGCTTCCAAAAATCTACTACATCAATACAAGCCTGTTCTAATAATAATAATAATAGTAATAATGATAATAATAATGATAATAATGATGATGATAATATATCAGTACTGTCACAGTACTATCACTGAACTTAAAATATAGAAAACAACCCGTTTCGCAGAGAGGAACAGTTACTGCTGCAGCTGGCATGGATGTAAACGCCATTAGCTATCAACAAAGAAATAGAATGGCATTTGAACAAGAAATATATTGAATATTCGGAAGCTCTGCCGGTTAACTATGTAACTGGATCCTGGAAACAATTATCCATGAGTAACGTAGCGCCAATAACAATTAAATACATTAAAAATGCCATGAGGAGGCAGTAATCATTTCTTCAAAGACATGTAGAATAGATAATTATAGAAATTAACACCATTATAATTCAAAGGGTCATATTCGAAGGACGTTCACTTTCAGCGTTCTTTTTCTATCAAGGGTTAACACATTTAACTGACATGCTAATCAAGATTGAATTTGGAAACATAGGTTCTTTTAAGTCGTTAATCTGTGCATTATTACTAGAAACACTGCTACGGAAGATATGTGATTTTTGCTGAATAAATGGATGAAATTCGGATTAGGAAAATACGTAAAAGAAAGACTTTGAAAGAAAAGTTAATTAAAACAGTAATAACATGTACGATAAAGATGGAGAATGAAAAGAATTAGAACAGACATACAGTACTTAGGAATTAATGAACTAGAGAGTAAACCACAGTGAAAGAAACTGTTAGGAAGCAACAGATTAATACTTGAAAGAGAAATAAATGCAAAAAGTGGAGAAACATCATTGCGCTTGCAATTCCTCTTATAAATTAAAGTTATAATAGTTTTAATTAAGCGCTAAACTAGTAGAACCACGCAGAATACAAGGAAACTAAGGAATCCGTACAGAATACGTTACACAAAACCTAGCACTAAAATATTATATTCATTATGAATAATATATACTATTATGAATATATATTTATTTATTACGAATATTATATTTATTATGAATACAGGTTTTTTTGTGTTACTGAAAATATCCATTTACGTGGTGATATAAAAGAGCTCTCGGACTAGTTATGTTTAATAAAAAAAAATAACTCATTTACCTTAGTTTTAATATAATCTCCTTCGAAATAATCACTTTGCACAACAATACATCGCTCCCAGCGTTCTTGCCACTTTTGGCATCCGGCCTGGAAGTCGTTTTCCGCAAGCAAGTCGAGGACCTTCTGCGATTAACTTTGATCTCGACAACGGTGTTAAAACATGGACCTTTGAGCTGCATGTTTCATCTTGGGGGAGATATGGAAGTCTGCAGGTGCTAATTCTGACAAATAGAATGGGTGCAGGAGCGATACCATGTTGTTTTTTGAAGAGATAATCATGATGGAGGAGAGCTCGGTGACAGGGTGCATTGACTCCATGAAGAATCCAGACGTTAGGATTATTGCATGGACTCATATGACAGACCAACTACATCGGCAATGTCGATGATTACCTTTCGATGTTTCTTATGAACATGCTGGTGAATTTTTTCCACATTTCGGGGTTGACGCTTGTTACAGGTCTTCCAGAAGACTAGTCGTCTTCCAGAGACGTTCTTATGCTTCTGAAGCACCCGTGCCACTCAAAACATTGCGTAGGACCCATTTCCTCGTCGCTGTAAGCTTGTCGAACCATGCTCAATGTCTCTGTAAAAGTTTAACGCAAAATTTCACGTTGGCTCTTTGTTCCGTGATAAAACTTTCAGACTACAGGATACACATGATCACAAAAATACAAATTTCATAATTTGTGAAGTAGACAAAACAGCACATTGCCCCTCAGCACATTGCCAAATAAAGGTCAATGCTAAGTCTCATTGTGCACGCAACTGTGTGCTGCCATCTGTTGGCGAGCTACAGAACCAGTCCAAGAACATTTTGTCACTAGATGGTTTCGTAGAACTACGAAACCATCTGGTTAAATATTATGGAAATTTAATTCAAACAGATGCAAAATGCGAGAAAATATAATTTACTGTCTTCAAGGAACCAAGAAAAAACCAGAAATATGAGATGAAGATCACTGACTGATTTAATTGAAAAGAAGAAACAAGTGAGAAAAAATTTAAAACGCTAAAACTTCGGTGCTAATTTTGAGCTACAGTTAAAGTGATGGTAAGAGAACTCCTTACATAACTGAAGAATTCTAAAACAATTCCTCTGGCGCAGAATGTATAAAATAATCTAACAATTATCCCCGCCAAAAGGAATATTTGCAAAGCGGTACTGTGAGTGCTTTAAGACATAATTCAATGTCTTTAGCACAAAGAAAAAAATAGATCATTCAATGATGTGATTGACTTACGAGGAAAATATCAAAATATAGTGACTACCGTGTAAATTGTGGCTTTTCACTTTCATTCTCAGAAAAGATGTCTTATGTTAGCGATGGGGAACTTGTGTGCATTAGTATGCACGAAATGTACGGTGACGGTGAAGAAGAGGAGGACGACAACAATGTTGTTGTTGCTGATGATGATGTTGATGGTGGTGTTGATGATGATGAGAAACAAAAAGTAAAAACACGAAATATATTCATAATGGGTTATTTCCGAATACACACACACACACAAATACATTCATATGTATGTATATATATATATGGATTACACACACACACACACACACACACACACACACACACATATTCGTGCACATACAAACATTTATATGTATGCATGTGTGTGTTTGTGTGAGTGTTTCTTATTCCACCTCTGAAGAGTAACAAAACGTCGGTTTGCAGCAGCGGCCATAGCAGCAGTACCAGCAACAGTGGCAGCAGCAGCAGCAGCAGAATTAGTAGTAGTAGTAGTAGTAGTAGTAGTAGTAGTAGTAGTAGTAGTAGTAGTAGTACAAAATGAGGTAGAAGAGGAGGAGGAAGACAAGGAAGAGGAGGGAGAGTAGTAGTAGTAGTAGTAGTAGTAGTAGTAGTAGCAGCAGCAGCAGCAGCAGCAGTTGTAGTAGTAGTAGTAGTAGTAGTAGTAGTAGTAGTAGTAGTAGTAGTAGTAGTAGTAGTAGTAGTAGTAGTAGGAGTAGTAGCATGGTGAACAGAGCGAAAAGAGAGAATAAAAAGGCAGAGAAAGAATCAAAGCTGAAAGACAGCAAAAAACAAAACAAAAAACTGCGAGATATTTTTAGTCGAAGCGGGAACAATGATTGATTGATTGATTGATTATATTAGGATTTAGGAAAGTTGAAGAAACTTTAAATACGAAGATAAACGAAATCAGAACCAATCAAAGAAGAACTCTGCGCAACCATTCTACGAAACTATCCACGGTAATAACAACAACAACAACAACAACAACCAACAACTTCTACTACTGCAACAACAACAGAAGCAGGAGAAACGGAAGCAAGAATAACGACTCCAATAATATACAATACTGAAAGTGCTCTGAAATTCAGGCTAACAGCCAAGCCCAAAATTGGACAGACGTCTGAAAGTGTACGGTTTTGTGACTCTGTGTCTCTCTAAGTATTATCATGTGTTTATCTATGCTCTATCTGTATATGTGTCCGAGTAAGATTTAAGTGCCCTAGTGTGTGGATCTATGTAAATGTATGTGTGTATGTGTGTGGCAATGTATGTGTGTGTGTGTCTATGAAAATGAACGTGTGTCACTATGTTTAAGTATGTGCTTGATATCAGTATGTGTACTTATATGTCAGTGTCCGGCAATGCGTGTAGGTATGTTTTTTGCTGGTTTTGATTTTTTTTTTTTCTGTGAACAGGAGGAAGAAGGATGCTTTCATTGCAGACAGAGAGAACAATAACAACAAAATCAGCAAACTCAACAACAGCAACAACAAAAACAACTAAAATATCAATAACTAAATCTAACAACAACAACAACAACAAATGAATCAAATATACAGCAAAAAATTTCATTATTACTAACATTAATGTTAAGAAGAGTTTTGACTTGCTAATAACCTAACCGACAAATAAAAATCTATTTTCGAGAAGTCCCACAACAAGAATAGATGAATAGAAAGAAAATTTAAAAAGTAAGTTTGAAAAAATTAAATTAAAAGACCGAAATAACATGTCGGCCTTCTAAAAGAAGGACATTACAGATGTGTTAAACGAAATTCCAAATAGATGCCCATCTAATTTATTTTATATTATGTATGTATATATTATGTATGTATGTGTGTGCATGTGTGTATGTATTATACATGTCTATACAGGAACACACACACACGCATACTTATATATATATATATATATATATATATATATATATATATATATGTATATATATGTATATATGTGTGTGTGTGTGTGTGTGTGTGTGTGTGTGTGTGTATGTGTGAGTGTGTGTACGTTTATTTATAGAGTGATATATAGAGTTAGGTAAAGATATTTCTATGCAATCACTCAGATAAATAAGTACATATATATATATTTTGAGAGAGAGGGAGAGAGTGAAAGAAAGAGAAAGAGATGTATATATAGAATCTCAAATTTAAAATAAATAAGTATACAGACATACTCATACATACATATACTCAAATATATACAAACGTACATGGATATATACATACTCACACAGACAGACGGAGAGATAGATAGAGAGACAGTGAAACACTAAGCTAGATAGATAGATAGATAGATAGATAGATAGATAGATAGATAGATAGATAGATAGATAGATAGAAACACGTGGTTATTTATTTATATGCGTATATGTATAAATGTCTGCATATCACAGGTCACTCTTGAGTGTAAAGAAATGTTACAGACTGTCTCTACACATTGACCGCTATTAGGTGATGGTCATTTATGCACAAAATCTCAGGCAAGTTTTCTCTCTGGGCCAAAGCAGATCTATTCAGGTACATCACTGCTTTCCCTTTGCAAAAGAAGATGAGGTTAAAGTACTTTGCCTATATTTGTGGCGTTGCGGTACACATGAGCTGTCTTGTCATTCAGAACAAGAAATTAATCTTTGGTTCAGCGAAAGATAATACTTTCCACGATAACGATTCCTACCTATAACAGAAAGCAACAATAATATCGATTGGTCTGCATAAATTTAGCATTGATATTTCTGCACTTAAGGGTATTTCTGAACTGGAGGATTTTGTTAAGAATAAACTTTCTTCTGGAAAGAAAAACAGCACCACCAATTGTGGAGCTTTGGCATGCATTGACTTCGCTGTCAAATTTCAACTTATAACGTCTTGGTCTTCTTTTCCTTCTGGAGTCACAAATGATACTTTCTCTTCAATGGGAAAGCAATACCTCTGCCGGATTATTTAGATGTTATATTCCAATCAATTCTGCCTCAGATCAGGAGAAAGACAAATTCCATGAGCAAATTAGAATACACAACGCGAGGATTTAACATGACAAACTTGTTTTGTTGGAAGGATCAATACTCGAGTGGGTGCTAACTATCATGCATAACCTAATATTCACGGTTCGCATAGAATGGAGCGAACGATTCTATATCTTTTCTTTCAATTTGCAAAGTACTGACCTTCCAATCAACATCACTTTCTACCTATACATAATGAACAGTAAAATTCATTGGATGTTTGAATACATATACACAAAGCAGCGTGCTCAATTTGTTCCTCAACTTTTACATCAATTCGTTCCTCAGCACCTTGTTGTCTTTCGTGTAGTAAAGCTTCTTTTAGTATTACTCGATAGATGCATGTAACCAACTCTTCAATTCCAAAGTACATCAAAGTTTTGCCAATAAAATCCAACCATATTCAGAAAAACTTATCTGATCGACTTGAAACATCTCTTGATTCGGTGTAGACAATCCAATATTTTGAGGCATCTTGGAAATTCCCCAGAAAGATCATTTGCATTTCATTACTGGTGTTTGTTCTTGTCAGGATTGGTTTAATGACAGCAATGAAAATGTTCAGCAACTTATCAGAAATTGCATGGTTTACTCGAAGACTAGATCAACTATAAACACCCTAATATCAAAAAATCATGCTTACAAAGATCGCAAGAAACAGATATTAACTGTACTCAGGAGGTTGAAGGAGCGTAGGAGGGGATTTGAAGCAACGAACCAGAAGTACTGAAAAGCTTTCCATGAGGGTCTCAAGAAGGTTTCCGCCCTCTTAGAAGATGGTTCATCTGTTTTTCTGTTGGGTGGGAGGAAATTGTTATTCTATTTGTTGGAATCCTTTGATGTCCACAACAGCATGGATGACAAAATTGCTTTTCTTGAGAAAATAGTCAAACATATAGTCAAAGCTACGAATGCTTTCAGCAAACTTGTCATCTATGGAATACACAGGGATTCTCGTGGGAAGTAAAAATTAATATCTACTAAGTTGTAGTCTTTTCTACTGTTCTGTGCCGTACGGGATCTTAGATGCCCTATCGATCACACATCCATCGGTTTTATCTTTTTTATAAGCGATGTTTTTGACCATTTGTGGGCACAACCTGAATGCTAAAAGTTTCAATATTGACTTATTTTCTAATTGTAATATAAGTGGTTTTGAATCCTTTCTTTTACCCTCCAAATTAAAGATAGATTGGTTGTATCGACAGAATGAGTGATTACAGAATTCCAAAAGTATTTATGTATAGCCAACTCTAAGATGGAACGAATGCCGTAGAAAAGCTATGGCTGGGAATTGAGGTCAAGGTTAAATCTAATCTGAAAGTGACAAAGATTCCCTTAGAACATTTGAAAAACGTGTACCAAACCGCAATTGATGTAAGCTAACTTGCTATAAAACCATACAAAAGCTATGAATTAAGCCGTCTAGCTCATCTTAAAGGATTGAGAGCAAAGATAAAGTATCTATGTAACACAGCATCTACGTTGCCTAACAATCTTCTCTTGTCTTGAATCTGTTGACACAACTGTAAATTATTTGCTAGGTTAATGTCTAATAAGAGACATAGACATCAAAAAATAAAATGGCTGTAAGACACTCATACATCAAATTCGACAGGTTATCATTAACACACACACACACACACACACACACACACACGTGTGTGTACTCATATTCGTGAAGGTGTTGCTACATATATATATATATATATATATATATAGAGAGAGAGAGAGAGAGAGAGAGAGAGATACACACATATATAGGTATATAGATATATATACACACACACACACACACACACATATATATATATATATGCATCGCAATATATTAATGCCTGTGTGCTTATGCATATATATGTGCATACACACACACACACACACACACAAACACACACGCACGCACACACTAATGTATACATATATACGTTGTTTAGTATTTACATACGCCTCTGAATGTACGTTGCATACATACAAACGCGCATATACATCTATTTCCATAAATTGTGTTTCTGGGTATGTGTGCGCATGTATAAGGTAATTTATAAGGATAACTATAATCAGTAAAATCACATACAATTTAAATATAATTAACAGAAATATTAATTGATTAATTATTTCGTTTTCAAAGTCATTCACTACATACCTGTGGCCTTTCCAATAATCTCACGAGATGGATATTTTTCGTCTGTTTTTCCTCTCTGTTATTTAAATGCATTCACGTATGTGCAAATTTTGTACTGTCGCATTTGTGTACGCATGTGTGTATATATATATATACGTTTGTATATATGTATGTGTGCATGTGAGTGTATGTGTGCGTATACATATATATATATGTGTATACATATATATGTATATATATATATATATATATGTACATATATATATATATGTACATAT
>NC_068985.1:100479222-100483156 GCF_001194135.2 Octopus bimaculoides | reverse complement strand
ACTTTGATAGGTTTCGGCCAGTATACGCCCAGTCCATGTCTGGTTCTCTTGTTTCTTTTTAAATTAATATTCTCCCAACTGAATAGATATCAAAACTTACATTGTTTTCGTTTCCATAACAATGTCTTTTTATGATCAATCTTTGCTATCTATACAGGTACCATGCGCTCGCACAAACCTCCGCCCTTCTACAGATATAACTAGTCATACATAGATTTTACTGTCGAGCACAAGGACTTGCGCACATCAGAACCACATCTGTACATATGCCCCCTCCCCGGCGCATCTATAAAGGAATCGATGTTGTATGTATCCACATATGTAACATGTTCAAACTTATATAGCTATCTGCATGTGTTTGTGTATTTGTGTTTGTGTGTGTGCGTGTACGCATGTATTTATATATGTGTGCGTGTGTTACTAGCTCGTAGTTCAATTGTTTATTGTACTAGATTATTTTACAATGCCTTAATTGCGAACTGAAGACAATAGTTTTTACTCAAATGAGGTGGCGACTCGCTTAGCGGCATTTCGTCCGTCTTCACGCTCTGAGTTCTAATTTCGTCCGGCTTGACTTTGCCTTTCATCCGTTTTGTGTTACTGAAATAAGTAGTAGTTGAACATTTGTGTCTGTGTAATCGACTTGCCCACTTCCACGAAATTTCTGGCTTTGTACCAATATTTGAAACCATTATTAATAAGGCGGTGACCTGGCAGAATCGTTACTACGTCGGACAAAATGCTCAACAGCATGTCATCCGTCTTTATGTTCTGAGTTCAAATTCTTTATTTCTTTATTGCCCACAAGGGGCTAAACATAGAGGGGACAAACAAGGACAGGCAAAGGGATTGAGTCGATTACATCGACCCCAGTGCGTAATTGGTACTTCACTTATCGAACCCAAAAGGATGAAAAGCAAAGTCGACCTCGGTGGAATTTGAACTCAGAGCGTAATGGCAGAAGAAATACCGCTAAGCAATTCGCCGGGCGTGCTAACGTTTCTGCCAGCTCGCCGCCCTCTGAGTTCAAATTCCACCGAGTTGGTCTTCGCCTTTCATGTTTTCGTTGCCAATAAAGTGAGTACCAGTTGGACATTGGTGTCGTTGTAAGCTCGTCCCCGAATTTGCTGACCTTGTTCCAAAATTTTTGACCAACATTATCATAAAGGCGACGATCTGACAGAATCATATGCGCGTCGGGCAAAATGCCAGCTTTTCCGGTTGTGTACCTGTCAAGTACTGGAATCAGTATAATTGACTAATTCCGTCCCCAAAATCCTGCTGGTTTGTGCCAAAATTTGAAACCATTCTATCACAGAATTTGTTCCGATATATGAAACCTACACCATTTACACTTTTTCTGACATCAGTCACCAGTCTTTTTTTCCATTCCCTATACACCCTAATTGCATACTATTGGATAAATCCAGAGAAATGAATGCAGTTGTTGAAATCTTTGCAGGCTTTTTGGGTTCGTAGAACTGACAGATTTGATAAATATTTCTCATCAATCTTACAACGTAATATCAGGATGCTTATTTTCATGTTCTCTGAATCCAAAGCTCCATTATATCAAATATTATAATGGCCATAAGTTTTGCGTAATGTGAATGCATATTTAGTTTCCCGATAATTCCTTGCCAGGATACAACAATGTGTTTCAAATGTACGATCTCACAGCTACTATCTTGCAAAACAAATTCAAAATGAAATATCGTTGGCTTTAACCAGGCTAGCAAAACGATAAAAAGCGCTACTTTCTGATAGTTCAAGAAAATATTAATATCTCGATAACTTCATTTCATAAAGAGGTAGGTTTTGTTCGTTGTTGTTGCTTTTGTTTTGTTTTGTTCTCTCCCCAAACTATAACAAATTCCGTCAACACAGAAAATCATGTAGAAATTTGCACAGATAGTAGCCAATCCGAGAATAGGAAAAGATTCTACTTCATGAAATAGAAAATACCCAAGCAGCCTTAACACACCCGGAAAGAAAACACTCCTCCATATAATCCTACAAGTGTACCGTTATATAAACGACACAAGTTAAGAATAATATAAAAAAAAAAACATAAATATATGAAGCAACGACAAAAATAGCAATAAGCGGATGGAAACAAAGATATCATCACAGAACTGAGGATATTTTTATGATCGAGAGCGCACTAACTTCTCGTTTCAACGCAAACACGGAAGCAGCATCACCAGGCCATACGGTACAGTAAAAATTAAACACGGTAGAAACATCCGTTCTTAAATAACCATATAGGAACACTTCTTTTCGGCAAATCGGGAATTAGAAATATTTTTTTTAATTTTAAAATTAGGAAACCAGAGAATATCAGTCACAGCAATTCTAGTTGCCATTTCCTTTGTGTTGCTAATTGCAGTAACAGTAGTTCTAGCTTTACGTTTTTCCTACATCAGGTGGTCTTAAAAATAGTGATAGTAAATTATAATAATCCTTTCTGTCACAGGCACAAGGCCTGAAATTTTGGGGGCGGAGCATACTCAATCACATTGAGATAACAACTCAACTGGTATTTATTTTATCGACACCGCAATGATGAAAAGCAAACTCAACCGCAGCGGAATTTGAACTCAGAACGTAATGACGGGTGAAATGCCGCAAAGCCTTTTGTCTCGGGGGCTCGCGATTCTGCTAGTACGCTGCCTTTCACATCTTTATTATACTAATTCAAGACTAACATAATATTGATCATACAGTGCAAAACGTGCATTCTAATGTATAATAAACAACTAGGAATGTGGGGGTGGGGGACAGACCGTCACAAACAGTACACAACATGAAATAAGAAAACAAATGAGTTGAATACGCAAACAACGAGAGAAACAAGTGGAAAACAGGACAAATAACACAAAGAACGACCCTTCATCAGTTGCCGGTTGCCTATCTAGTCCTCATTCCGAGTAACACACACACACGTACGTATGCATGATGCATGTCTTACGTGTATATAGAAGTGCTTATATGCAAAAGCAGAAGTATATATTAGTAATGTGGATAGAATAAGCGCCGTGCGACCCCTTTATGTCAAGAAATATCATGATAATTGATTAGTAATAGACAGATGGCAATAAAGGCGAAACACACACGCACACATACAAAGGAAACTAGTGTGTTATACACATATTCAGTGTGACAACCCGGCCTAGTTTATACAAACATACACGGTAACTAAAGTGTAAGAGCAGATACAGGAATGAAATAGAAAGAAAAGACTGTTGCAGGGAAATCGTTCAAAAGACCACATATGTGTGCTGAATTAATACATTGACAAACCAATCAATTGATTAATTAATTAATTAATTAATTGCTTTGTCAATGTATTTCACCATATTGATTAATTAATTATAAAACGGCAAACAACAATAAATATCCGTGTGTGTCATTGTGTGTGTATTTGTGTATGCGTGTGTAAGAGTATGTGTGTGTGATTGTATTTCTGTGTATAAGTGAGTGTGCATGTACGTGTGGGGGGGGGCAAACGTGCGTGTGTTTTTTTATGTGAACGTGTGTGTGACTGAGTGTGTATGTGTGTCAGTGATTTAATTGGCAGAATGACCTCAAAATGCAATATGTCTCAATACATAGTTTCACGTCAAGAAATTACCCCACCCTCAAACGCCTAAAAGAAAAACCTCAAAAGACAAGACGTAAACGATCAAGGTCACGTGTTTCTGTACGTATACATGTATATACACATACACACACATATATATACAAATACACACTTATACATATATATATGATTGACCGTTGACTGAACACTATTCAATTTTTTTTCTCCGTGTTTTTCTCCTTGTCTCCGTATTCTTTCTGTTGAAGAGCGTAGCTCGAAACGTCAAAGACTTTCCGTATTCCCGAGCGTCATACTAATATATACTTTTGTTATTTACACCACCTGTCCTCG
>NC_068985.1:100477483-100478910 GCF_001194135.2 Octopus bimaculoides | reverse complement strand
ATATATATATATATATATATATATATATATACTCATAGAGTTACACTCACACACACACACACCGCATATACACACTTACACACACACGCATATATATATATCTAGGTAACGTCAGTTTCTTCAGCACACTGCATTCAACAGCTCTAGCTTACCTCTAACTTAATCTTTTTTTTCTTACCATATTCTTCAGATAAATAACATCACACATCATGCTGATTCAGCAAATGAAAAAGCAAGCTGTTAGTCGTTGCCTTAAAAGCACAGCATAGTGCTACAGAGGTAGCTCGCTTCCTAAACGTTGCCGGAACCTACATTGTCCAAGTTCGAAAGGAGATGAAAGGTGGTGACAGTGATCAAACATCAACAGCTAAAAGCAAAACCTATGTACAGGGTCCTAGTACAATCAGAATACAAATACATAACTTTGTAAAAAAAAAAGTCCAGTGATAATCGATAGAATCTCCGGAAAGTCGGTCAGAGCCACTTCAAAAGACCTCAAAGTTTCAGAGTGCACCATCAGAAACGTTATGTACGCGAACATCCGGTGCAAGTTGTGTGTGATGGGTTAATTTCTGTCGGGTGGGACAATCGTTCAATCGTGCATAACGCTTGCTAAGCAAGCTAAAATACCAAGAGGATGAAATGCTTTTTTTTTCGTCTCTTTTATTTGTCATAGCCTTGATCCCAGTTTCTGTAGTCCTACGCTAAGTCAACATACACTATGAGCTGAGATGTCTCGATCACCTTTTTTCATAGATGATTTAAAACTCTTCCCAAAAACAGATCCTGAAATGGAGAGGCCGGTTGAGACTGTGAATATGTGCAACAAAAATATAGGGATGGAATTCGGTATCGCGAAGTGCGTGGTGCTTACTTTGAAGCAGGGGAAAAGAGTAAATTGTAGGGGCATAGAATTTCCAAACGGAGAGATAATGGAAGACCCGCATGATGAGTGCAAGTACCTTGGGACCCTGGAGCTGGACAATATTTTGCATAAAGAAATGAAAGACAAGGTCATCACTGCATATTTCAAGAGCCTTAAATTTCTCTCGAAATGAAAACTCAACTCAAGGAATCTTGTGACAGCCATCATGCTGTGGTCAGCTATAGTGCACCCATCCTGAAATGGACACAAACAGAGATTAACCACTCGATCGCACTACCCTGAAGATAATGACAATGTATGGTACCCTCCACCTTAAGGCGAATGTACAGAAGTTCTATATGAAGAGGGGTAAAGGTGGACGTGGCCTGATTAGCGTACGGGAGTGCATCAACAGTGAAAGAAGAAACATGGCAGAATATTTGATAAACAGTAAACATGACCTACTACAGTAGGCTGCGAATGCAGAAGGATTTAACAAAAGTGGACTTGAGAGTGCTCGTGAATTCCGATCCAGATCAGCCAACGAGAATGTAATATATAT
>NC_068985.1:100474036-100477357 GCF_001194135.2 Octopus bimaculoides | reverse complement strand
TATATAAATGTATGTATGTATATATGTATGTATGTATGTATGTATGTATATATGTGCATGTGTGTGTGCGCGCATGCGTGCGTGCGTGTGTGTGTGTGTGTGTGTGTGTGTGTGTGTGTGTCTGTGTGTATGAGTAAAGGCCGAAACAGAATTAATTCTACAACTAAAGCATAATATTACCTACAAGTGGGATGAAGACAACAACTTGTTATTTAACGTTAGAATATTGCAATTCCTTTGCTGTCAACCCACAATGATCCACTATCGGGATACACAAGATTTGAAGGGATTTCAATTTCTGAGTCGCAATCTTTACGTCACCTTCGGATAAATGTAAGTAATTATGCATCTTTTCTTGTACACATTACCGAAACCTCAGTGATGTGCAACAAGATAGCGAGATTGATTTTCAGATCATGCAATAAAAGCGAGCAGAATACCATGATCGTTTTGTGGAGGGTCTTTATCCTCAGGTGCTTAGACTCACTACTATGGTCGACAAACTAATAGGGAATATAGAAATAATCCAACGATGCTTCACAAGGAAGATCACCTCAGTGCAACACCTAAGCTAGTGAGAGGGACTAAAAGTTGTACTCTTTCGCCCCAACTTTCTCTCACTCTTTCTTCCTGTTTCTTGAGTAACGCTGCGTCCTGTCCAGCTGGGGGGAACACATACGCCATAGAAACCGAGAAACCGTGCCCATGAGCCTGGCTAGGCTTTAAAAGGGTGCATAATAATAAAAGAAATTGAGTAGCCTATATGGAGTGGATGGAAAAGTATTCAAGAAGGAAGATACTCTCTACGATTCTAGACGAACCAATACCATAATAAAGAATACAACTGTAAGCAGTGGCATCAAACTCTCTAATTCTTCAAAAGTTAAATTCTGTTGACGCAGTGACAATTCCATACGCGGTACTCCAGCACAGCCCACGGCCCTCGAGCTAAAACTGTTACAGATATTAAAGAATAATTTGATTGAATACTTTAAAATGTGATTTTATAACCCGTGAAGCTGTCAGTACGTAAATGTGTTAAAACTAGAGATAAGAAATAGAGAAAAGATTTATTCTTTTGCTACTGTTCATTGTCTCTAGAGGGCTTTTCATATGATATCTGCGATTAAGTGGATTTGTCACTAAGGGCTTTTAGGATGCTGTATATAAATACATTTATGATTTTACTTAATCTCTGTCGTCTTTGTGTCTTGTGCTTCGATAAATTTATAATTTTGCTTTCTATAAATACCAGACGATATTTGTTTATCTTTTTTTCCTGGAAAAATAAGGTGAATATTTACTAATTCTTGATTTTCAGATATTGTGACCGAAGCGTATTATAGATAAACACGTGGGTTGTATTCCGAAGATCATATTGTATAGATTAAGTAAATAACATGATACATAAACATATAGAACCAGGTTCTCATATACTAACGCTCTTTTGCATGCATATATATGTGTGTATGTATATATGTGCGTGTGTGCGTACGTGTGTGTGTCTGTGCGTGTGTATATGTGCCTGTGTTTTCATCATCTTTTTAATTACACACACACACACACATATATATACGCAGAAAATTAGATAGATAGATAGATAGATAGATAGATAGATAGATAGATAGATAGATAGATAGATAGATAGATAGATGCGCGAGCACGTACCCATACACTTACATACTAACGCGCGCACACACACATAGCCACAGGAACACACTTCTCACAACTTGGGTTCTACTAACGTACAAATGAAAACAAATACCTCCCACACATTTCACTGGAAACAATGCAATATTCACATAAAACACACCTCACACTTATTGCAACCTATTTGCTTAAACGCAAAAGTTAGTTAAATTATATTTGGAGTCCAATCATAACCCACGCTCCAAGTTAAAGTTATTTCATCGTACTTTCCATCTTAAAAGTCACTCAATAGACAACGGCCGCAGACAGTACATCTTTCTTTACATTAATCATGAATTCTGATGGATGTGCATGGCTTAGTGGTTAGTGTCTTGCACTCATGATTGTAACATCGCGGTTTCGATACCTGGCCCGCTTAGAGCGTTATGTTCTTCAGCAAAACATTTGATTTGACGTTGCTCCAGTCCATTCAGCTAACAAAGACGACTCATCCTACGAGAGACAGGATCTCCGTCCAGGTTGGGAATGGAATATACGCGCCACTGACTCTGGAAATCCGGCTTTTATGAGCCCATTCCTTTGGAGGGACCATTGTTACTTTAAGGCAGCTACCTGGCAGAACCGTTAGCGGCATTTTGACCGTGTTTGTGTTCGGAGTTCAAATAAGTCGAGCTGGATTTTGCCAGTCATCCTTTCGGGCTCAGCAAAATAAGTTCTAGTTAAATACTGGGATGTATGTAGTCGAATTCCCACTCCCCTCAAAACCGTTGAACCTGAGCCGAACTTTGAAACCTTTCATTACTGAATTTCAGTGGAGGCACGTGGCTTAGCGGTTAAGGTGTTGAACTCATGATCGTAAAATAGCTGTTTCGATTTCCGACCAAAATAATTAAAACCACTAATTATTGAATTTTAACACTTTATACGTTTATAGACTTGCCAGAAAAGATATAAATTCATTACTAATTATTCAAATATTCATAAAAATGCTGCTACCATCCTTTCTGTAGACATTTTCTGGAATTTAAACAATGGCACAAGTAATTTTTGTCAAGGTCATTTCACGGTGAGCTAAAATGATCCAAGAAATGACAAATGTATATGTAACGAGCTTCAAGCACGTTGTTGGTAATTGTGTGTGAAGTAGAAACTCCGGGTAAAAGAGGTCCAACATTTATTCTTTGGGTAAATGATATTACTTCAGACTTCCAAACAATATTGCGTAATCATTGCTGATTAATTGCATTTCAGACCAGCTTGAAGATTATCATCCATTCGACAGAGTTAGATAGATAGATAGATAGATAGATAGATAGATAGATAGATATATAGATAGATAGATAGACACAGGCACACACACACGCATGAAGGCACAAACACACGCGCGTGTGCATTCATAGAAGCAGAGAGAAAGTGAGAAACAGACTGAATTATGTAGATAGATAGATAGACAGATAAGTAGATAGATAGATAGATAGATAGATAGATAGATAGATAGATAGATAGATAGAGGGAGAGAGAGAGAGAGATACAGATATATATATATATCAACATACCTACATAATATATATATTTTATATGTATATATTATAAGATATATATATATATTTAACAGGTGTATGTGTGTATAGTGTATGCATATATATATATATATATATATATATATATATA
>NC_068985.1:100473205-100473691 GCF_001194135.2 Octopus bimaculoides | reverse complement strand
TATATATACATATAAAGAAAGAGAGAAGAGAAAATAGAGTGAACGAGACGTACATATAATACACATTAACGAGTAGCCAAAAGAGACGGAATGTTCAATGGAAGAAGACTACAGTAATGGGGCGTCAATGAATAATATTAGTTAATATAATTTACTGTAATAATAGAATGCTGCGGTTAGGGCAATCTGTCTTTATTTTTAGCAATATCAATACATTTACTCTCATTTCATTAGCTTTTCTCACCTTTTTACTACATTTTCACATTGCCGTTATTTTATTGTTTCTCATAGTTTTCGTATATTTTGGTTTCCTGTCTTTCTCTTCCCTTTCTTTTGTTTTGATTCTTTATGTGCAGTTCATTATTTGGCATGGTATGCTGCAAAGCCCCTATCCATATATCGATCTGCACATTACTCCTTCATGTATATACATATATACATGTATACATATATATACATTCATACATATATATATATATATATATA
>NC_068985.1:100472329-100473026 GCF_001194135.2 Octopus bimaculoides | reverse complement strand
TATATATACATATATATATACACACACATAAATATGCATATATAAAACCTAATTTTTCCTTATCACTTTCTCTCCCTCTCTTTCTATTTCTCCCTCTCTTTCTATTTCTCCCTCTCTTTCTCTCTTTTTCTCTTTCTCTATCTCTCTCTCTCTCTCTCTCTCTCCATCTCTCTGCATATATACCTGTGTACATTTGGCTGTGCGTGTATCAATTTGCAAATTACTCATCTGTAAACGTGCATAATTGCACGTCATGGTGAGTCTGCATAACTACGTGCACGCGTACCTGAATGTGTGTGTGTGTACCGCTACTATAACACAATTACTACAGATACTACTACAACAAGTTTTAGCTCTTCCACCACCAATAATAATAATAATAATAATAATAATAATAATAATAATAATAATAATAACAACAATAATAATAACAATAATAACGATGATAATAATAATAATAATAATAATAATAATAATAATAATAATAATAATAATAATAATAATAAGTTGTCTCCATGTGCAGTCTGCTTGCGCCTACAGAGTATCTCAACAGGCATGATAGAGCTGCACAATATATTCACTGGGTAATATGCAAAAACCTGGACTTGCCCCATGATAAAAACTGGTGGGAACACAAACCACCCCCAGTACTTGAAAATGATCACATTGCACTCCTCTGGAACTTCACCATTCAAAC
>NC_068985.1:100467102-100471907 GCF_001194135.2 Octopus bimaculoides | reverse complement strand
CAGATACCAGGAAACCCCAAAATGGCTGAAGTCCAAAAGATAGTGCTCATGGGAACTGCCCATATCCTACGTAAAATACTGTCTATGTGATCTCAAATTTTAAAGCAAACATAATTTTCTTATGGTTTCTTAAACATTCACTTGAACAAAACTGTACAAATCCAAATATATGGTACCCTAGGCATAACACCTACATGAACTTCTAACTTGTTGTCTCTTGAGGTCTCTGGGTGAGACTTGGATCCAACTTGTACAAATGCAAAACAAAAGTCAAACATAAAATAATAATAATAATAATAATAATAATAATAATAATAATATAATGATAATTATTTCTTTTAATCTATTATGTCTAGTACCACTATTTGTTATTGAAACTCCTCCCACTCCTGCCCCTCTTATGGTGTTTGTATCAGCCCTTCTCCCTATGGGCACGGCTTTGTGGTCGTGACCTGGAAGATTCTCTTACCACTTTTTGGGGGTTTGGCCACGTCTGCAGGATGAGCATCAGAAGTCTACTATATCAACTTTCATGGCAGCAGTGACTCACGCACTGGAGAATCCAACGCGTTGCACCAAAGAAGACATGAGCGAAACAGATTGAGGGAGGCCTGAAGTCCTGAAGACTCAGCGCCTTGACTTCGAGCTTTCTAACGTCAGCGCTGTGGAATTAGAAATCGTAGAATGACATCATCACCAGAGTCCGTCTTCCAGCAGCATCCACAGCAACATATTGGTTGAGAGGACATCCTTCCCCTTCCCCCGTCGCCAACTAGGGGTTGAAGAAGAAGAAGAAGAAGAAGAAGAAGAAGAAGAAGAAGAAGAAGAAGAAGAAGAAGAAGAAGAAAAAGAAGAAGAAGAGGAAGAAGAAGAAGAAGAACAACAACAACAACAACAACCATGTAACACTTTAACAAATCTTTGTTTTGTTTTGCTTTGTCTTTTTTCGATCACAATATTCAAATTTTAAGAAATATATTCTTCAATTTGTAAGCCATTCTTATTTTTTTATAAGAATTGCTTAATATATTTGCATTTCATACTTTATTGACTTGGTGTCATGTCTACTTACGTTTTCTTAAAATATTTTAATAAAACCTTTTTAAACATTTGAAATTTATCTTAATAGATTTGATGTGAAATCTTTTAAAGACCGTTCAAATCTTTCAAATCTCAATTTTTCTTAAACCAATCAATTAACTATATCTCCGCTAAAACGTTTCATTTTTTGATAAATACCTTAACTCTCTACTTACCTTAGCCTTCAACTTTTAACAATTACTTCTTCTTTTCTCAGTTGTGGTTGCTCTACAGTTATCTGATCATAGATTGTGGTGAAACTGAAGCAATTAGAAATTACCCTTGGTTTTGGCTTACCAGATTGTGTCAATACTGAGCTTTTGATATCTCTCACTGAAAATAATCGAATGCAAGCCGCACAAGAATTGGCAAAACAGTTAAATTCAAGTAAAATTTTGGTCATAAAACACGTTTACGAATTTGCATGAATGTGTTAACTTGCTTAATCATTTGACTGCTTCTCGGCTTCATCAGAGTTGCCCTCGCATTAAAGAGTAGATTTGCTACCGACCTTTCCTGGGTACATTCATCGCTAGTTATGAAAATTGGCTCCTATACAATCATATTCAACGTAAGCGACAATGGGCGACACCTAGTGAGAAAAGATAATTCATCGCTAAAGCAGAACTATACCTGAAAAAAGTTCTACTCTTTGTTTGGGGGGATATGAAGGGGTTCCTGTGTCATGAAATGATCAACCAAAATGAAACAGTTAATGCGGTGAAGTAATATCGCCAACAGGAAGCACTGCATGAAAATTAGCAAACAAAATACCCATCATTAGCCACTCATTAAGGCGTGTTTTTCTCAGATGATAACACAAGACCTCATATTGTCCAGTTTCTCAGGAAAAGATTATGGCATTAAATATGGCAGTTTTGCCTCATCTTCCTTATTTTCCTTATTTGCTCCACCTGTCAACCTTTTAAAGATCGTTCAGACGGTAACAGTTAATTAATTATGAAAAGGTTAAAAATGATATTGACTATTTCTTTGATTCGAAACCTGAAGAAGTATATGCCCGAGGGAGGAACAACTATTTGCCAAAATAGATGCTACGATATTATCAATAATGATAATAAGGGGGATATTATCTTGATTAAATATATCAATTAAGACCAAAGAAGCACTTGTTTCCCATTTTGAAATGTCTTTCTTGTCAGCTTGACATATATGTGTGTGTATGTGTGTGTGTAATTGCATATATATGTTTGTGCATATACGTATATGTGTGTATATGCTTTCGTATAATAACTTAATAATGTCTACTTCTAAATACGCATCGCATAAATTCTTACTGTAGCATTTAGCGTCGGAAACCCTTTCAGGCTTGCACTTATATGCACTTCCGAGCATCCTCTCCTATGTCATTGAAGCACTATACTTATTCTCAACTGTACACTTAAACATAATGCATCCACTTTTCGTTTGAACATTTTTCCATTTTCTTTGATGTCTATTTTTTTTCTTATTAACTTCTTTAACTCTTCATTTACTCCACTCAAACCCTTCTCTTTTTATTTCTTCAACTCAGTCGTTAACTCTGTCTTTCTAACTACTGTTCACTCTTTCATCCTTAAGTTTTCAATATTTTTCTTTTCTATATATTGTCACCACATTTTCTTTTTCGTTATATTTGCCCTATATTTATCATATTTTATTTATACTTTATCATTTACTCTTTTTTTATTAATTTTTATGACAGAGCCTTGTTCAATTTAAAAAGCCTGCGTAAGTGTTGTAAAGTTAGCAAAAACAGCGTTATAGAAAAAAAAACGACAGTATAGAATGAATATTTAATATCTCGCTGTAAGATGAATGTTAAAATAAATCTTGTTGACAGAGTTCTTACATGTTTTTATCACTAAGATTTATTATCCTTATAGTTATTTTCTTGTTGTTATCACCACCATCACCAACACCAGCACCATCGTCATTATTATTATTATTATTATTATTATTATTATTATTCAGTAGTTTTATTTTTATAACGTGCTTTCACTTCACTACCGAGCGCAGCTCTGTGCGCCTTGGGTATGTGCTGTGGTTTGCTGTGGTGCTCTTATGTTTACTGTATTGAAAGTGTTTTGCGTAGAATGTGTGCAGTACCCAGTAGTGCAATTTTCTGTATGTTATATATATTTGTAAGTCCTGGTGTTTTTGTTATGTATTTGTCTGAATATTTTATTATTATTATTATTATTATTATTATTATTATTATTATTATTATTATTATTATTATTATTTTCATGTTAGAAATCATTATGAATAATTCAAGTATTTTGTTTTTCTTTTTTATATACTTATATACCTAATAGCAATAATTGAATGAGTAATATATAGGCACAGGAGTGGCTGTGTGGTAAGTAGCTTGCTTATCAACCACATGGTTCCGAGAAGAGAAAAGAAGACCTTCTTGAAATGAGAATGCATAGACAGTTTGAAAGGAATACAGAAGAGGTAAGAGATAATACACTATCGTGAACATGGCTTGGGCGAGATGATTTGAAGCGTACCACCGAAAGCCTGATCATTGCTGCAGAAGACCAGGCTCTCGCTACCAATTCAGTGAAGTTTAACATCTATAAAACTTCTGACACCCAGAAATGGGGAAAGAGTGTGGAAAATGTGATCGACTTGTTAAGTGGATGTGAGAGTCTTGCGCAAAAAAAATACAAGCACCGCCACGATAGAGTGTGTGTGTGTGTATCTCCATTGACTCTTATGCCGTAAATCCCAATATGAAGTAACAGAGAACTGGTATGAGCATGTACCAAGTAAAGGTATGCAGGAGGATGGAAAAGTAACGATACTCTGGGACTATGATTTTCAGTAGGATCGTGTAATCGAACACCGTCGGTCGGATAGTGTCATATTGAATAAGAGAGACAAATACTGTCAGATCATTTATGTAGCCATAGACATATTTTATAGAGCTTATAACCAGCATCGATTTTGTTACGACGTTTCTTATCCGAGACGCCTGATGTAAACAACAATGAGATCGAAGATTTAAAAAATGGGTAATGGGCGTATATGCCATATTTCTGGAAATGTTTGCTCTTTCATTAGTTCCCATCAATCCCATTAATCATCCACGAACTCATTGCGTTGAGGCTTTGAATCTATGTAGACATACCGATACTTAACTGCAGGGCAGGATAAAATATTTTTTAACTACATTCTACGTAACATATGTTATTTTCCTAACTGATCTGTTAAGAAAACAACACACGATCTTGTATGATAGTATCTTGTTCATTAATATGTCTTCTGCTAATTCCCTTATATTTTTCTTAAGAAACAAAAGTATCTCTTTCTCAATTCATCCATCGTAGTTTTGTCCTTTTGCGAAGAGGTTTTTCTTTTTGTCATCAACTAACTCTCTCATTCAACTAATTTTCTTATTCCTTGTCTATCGCTAAATAATCACTCGGGTAGAATCCATTGGGTAAGCGGTGTTTTTCGGCAAGATTAAACGCGCTATATATTTATTCCAATAATTAACGTGTGGCTTAGTTAGGTATTTTTCTCGTAGATTAATATTTTTGTTGATCCTATCACGTGTACATGAGTATACTTGCGTCAACAATGTTGTTTTCTAATCGTTATATTTCATGTGCATGTTTGCGTGTATTACTTATAAAGACACACGCATGTATGTATAGATATTGTACGTGAATTTATATATGTATGTGCTTGTATGCGTACGTATAGGTATATAC
>NC_068985.1:100463887-100467076 GCF_001194135.2 Octopus bimaculoides | reverse complement strand
ATATATATATATATATAACTACTCCTTATGCAGAGTTTGACCACCTCCTGTACGTATATGGTATCTGATGTGGCTTTTTAAACCAGACAATGTTTTGAAGAGACACCCTCATAGATTTGCATATCCGATTTGGACCACACGCACAAACATAAATATATATATAGAGAGAGAAAGAGAGATAAAGGAGAGAGAGTGATATATTTACTTCTCTATGTATGTATATGTGTAAGTATATATGTGTTTAAGTTTGTTTCAGAAATGTTTGTTACGTTTTCTTTCTTTTTTTGTGTGTGTGTGTGTGTGTTGTGATATAATCTGCTCCAACGTAACGCGAGTCACATTACTTTAAATAAGTTGGTAGCTTTGAATTACATAACTGCTATTAATTCTTTGTTAATGAAATGTGCGTAAGATGAGACGACTAAATATTTTATAAGTTCTCTTCATTTGTTTTGTCTAAACACACACCTATTTGTATTTGTGTGGAAAGTCAGGGATGGAGAGAAAGAGATAGAGAGAGAAAGAAATCAGTTCAATGGATATGCGTTCTTTTTTAAAATTGGTTTTGGCTTCAGACAAAAATATCAATACTTTTGTTTACAGTTATTTGCAGTCAATTTTGCTTCATCTCAACTTGTGCTGTTGGATAATTGTTTCTCACAATTTTAATTCAGTTTTCAAAGTGTGACAAATATTTAGGCTTTCCTGAAAATATTCAATGCGAAGTAAGATCGATATATTAACTGCACTCCTATACGTGTGATATTTGCTTTACTTGGTTACAAGTTGTTTTTCTTGGCTCACTCGCTCCTCCGTTTGTCAATTCATTGTGAAAACGTTAATGATGTTTTCGTTGCAAACAAAAAAACAAAAGTTCTTGGCTGTTTCAATTGCATTCATTGTCACATCTTTATCACTGCGGCTTATTTTTATTAAGTAGTTTGAGAAAGATGTGCTGTTATCAAGAGCAATCACATTGCTTTCTTGAAGTTGTCAAAAGCCAGAATGTATTTATATGCGACTTAGAAACAAGTATTTAGTTGATCCGGTGCAACAAAATCTACTCAGGGGATCAGTAAAAACTGCTTGTACCATATTACAGATTTTAGAGTTTAAAAAAATCTGACAAGTAGGTAGTTTTATATATTTCTATTGTTTCATATGAGACACAATATAGCATAATCAAACAAACTGTGATAGATCAATATTGAAACAAAAAGAGAGAGAGAAAAGAGATTGAAATGTTAAATGATAGAGAAAGAGTAATCCTAGATTACGCATTTTGTGCATAATAGTAAGGGAAACGCCAGCATTGTTCGTTTGTTTCTGTATTATCATGTTTATAGGCGGAACATTTACAAATCGTATCGTCTGATTATTTTTATGTGAGTATTCTGGAAGACAGGGAAGGCTGTAGAAAAAAAAGGGATATGTTTCTATAAGCATCATATGTAAGTTATACAGGCTATAGTGCTTTCTCCGTGCTGTACGGCGCTGAAACTTGGGCACTCGAGACAGCTGCGACAGATTATGAATATCACTCTCTTTGACAAAATCAGGAATGAAGAGATCCTATGGTGTGTTTGTCTACCTTCTATGATGATAGTCCCCGTTGATAGAAGTTTACATTGCTTGGGACACGTACACAGGATGGGCACCAGCAGACTCTCCAGACAACTTCTTTACGCCCAACTGTGCAAGAGGGTAAGAAACCATGAATGACCAAGACTGAGATACAAAAATACTGCAAAAACGGATACGAAGTGGAAAGGAATTGATCGTAATAAATGGCAACCTCCAGCGAAAAGCAGACAAGTATGGAGAACGCTTATCATGTCATGCCAAATCCATGAACGGTCATAGTCGAGACGACTGACTAAAGATAATGAATGATAATTTTGGAAGATATATGACTTCTTAAGGTTACAGTTACCGCTTTTGGATTTCGTCTATATGTAATGTTAAAACACGTTGTTTCTTTATGTTCAGCTTAACGTCGTCCGAGTAGCATTCGACTGGTGACCATCTTGTCTACTTTTCTGACTACGTATCCAGTAGAGTTATCTATCTTTAAAGTAGTAGAATAAACATTTAATTTGGAATGTTGGTATGTCTGCGTTGAGATGGCGAGCAAAGAGAAATGACCATCTAATCCTACCGGTGCAGTTTACGTATGGAAGGAGAATGAAAGTTATGTATTGCGTGCAATAAAATCATGGACAATAATGACTCCAGAAAGTTGTAATATTTGATAAATGATGTCAATAAAATTGTGGTAGTTAGATGATTTCTGTGGGAGACAGAGACAACATATAAACTTAAAGGAATGATAAAAGAGAGACTGTGACCAGAGTACGAATAATTTTATGCTGCTAATACGCAGTTAAGATAGGTTAGTATCTGCAACAGCGGTTACATCACAAGTGCAGATGTCATGATAAACATTAAGTCTATCACGAAGCTGCTCGGTAAAGTAGCAATAAGTTTGAGTGGATTAAAGAATAAACTATTACCTCAAAGGACTTGAACTAAAATCGGATGTAGGTATTTCTTTACACATTTAGCAATGCATTTAGTTTTATGAATCTCTGTTAGGCCATCTAACCTGAATATATCCCAGGTACTTTCGATGTCCTATCGCTTTCTCAGATTGGTTAACACCTTATCTTGCGTTAAAAATATGTATCTCTCTTTTCGTCCTGGCATTAGGAAGAGGAATCACAAAGGAGTTGTGAGACGTTACAAAATGCCACCAAATACATTCTAGGCAATCGTAATTTCTGAGCCGTTTCGATTCATCATAGTCTTCTTTTATCATAACCCAAAGTTCTTAACCAATGTTAAAAACTTATAATAATCAATTCTATGACAAGCAATTACTTGACACATTAAGCTCAGATGTGTCATAAATAATTTTACCATAAAATCGCATGACAACGATATTTTAAAATCAATATAAATTATAAGAAACATGAAAAAACATTTTCTCAGACGTCAATTGTTTTTATATTATTTTCCTTTTCTTACTTTTTACGGTCAACTACAAGATAAAATATTTCCTTTCTCTCCCTCTCTCTTAATCTCACTCTTTATCACTCCTTGCATCTCACTTGCTTTCGCCAAGTGTCTGTCTTTCACTCCCTTTATATATACATACATACATACATACATACATACTTATATATATAT
>NC_068985.1:100456100-100463877 GCF_001194135.2 Octopus bimaculoides | reverse complement strand
ATATATATGCGCACGTACACACATACATACAAACATACATACATTCATACAAACATACATGTATTCATATGTATGTATATGTATATATACTCCTGTTTATCGCTCACAATCCTGTGCTCTTTGATATTAAACATATTAGACGATTAACTGTGTAACAAACATGTTAAAAACCTGTTTTTTTTTTTCTGGCACTTTAACTGTATTACCGAGAGCTGCGAATATTCAAATAACATCTAATATTTCATATACATTTACAGAAAAATACATGACAAACACAGAAAGAAAAGAATTAGTAAGCTTCTAAGCCAGACTTTCCAGTGTTTTAAACGGTTTGGAGTCCCTGTTGAAACTGTTATCTATGCGACTATATCTATTGAAAATGCTAGAAAGTTAAAAATTCTCAGTTATTGTTGTCTTCTATCGTTTAACATCAAGTCTGCCTTGGTCAGGTAAACTTATTTATGACCTACCATCCATTGATCTTCTTTAATTACTATTCCTGAGAGGGTCATTGGGGCGGGTAGAGTCCTAAGACGTTTTCTTCATAGGATCCTGTGGCGCCCAAAGATAACCAACTGAGATTATGGACATCATCCAACCAGCTCGTCCTTGGTCAGGGCTGTGACCTATCAATGTAACGATTTGACCTGCATAGGATCCCTGATTTCCGAGCAGTGCACCCTTCTAAGTAACGGTGTTTGTCCCCTCTATGTTTAGCCCCTTGTGGGCAATAAAGAAATAAGAAACGTTAGCACGCCGGGCGAAATGCTTAGCGGTATTTCGTCTGCCGTTACGTTCTGAGTTCAAATTCCGCCGAGGTCGACTTTGCCTTTCATCCTTTCGGGGTCGATTAAATAAGTACCAGTTACGTACTGGGGTCGATATATTTCGACTTAATCCGTATGTCTGTCTTTGTTTGTCCCCTCTGTGTATAGTCCCTTGTGGACAGTAAAGAAATAGGTATTTCGTCTGCCACTACGTTCTCAGTTCAAATTCCGCCGAGGTCGACTTTTTGCTTTCCATCCTTTCGGAGTCGATAAATTAAGTACCAGTTGTATTCTAGGGTCGATCTAATCGACTGTCCCCCTTCCCCAAAATTTCGGGCCGTTTGCCTAGAGTAGAAAATATTCATATCTATCATTTTTTTCCTTTCTTCTTCCGATTGACTTCTATATCCAATATCATTTGCATTTTATTTTTTTCATTCTTGAGGTCAGAAAGGCGGTGATCTGGCAGAATCGTTGTCATGCCAAATAAAATGATTAACGACATTTCCTCTGTCTCTACGTTCTCAGTAATAATTCCGCCGAGGTCGACTTGCTCTTCATTCTTTCGGGGGTCGATGAAATAAGTACAAGTTGCACGCTTGGGTCGAAGTAATCGACCAGACCCCCTCCCCTTAAAATTTCAGACTTAGTGCCTTTAGGAGAAAATATTATTGATGCCAGAAAGGTAACAAGCTGGCAGAATTGTTAACTCTCCGGACAAAATGCTTAGTGACAATTCTTCTGGTTTTAACTTCTGAGTTCCAATTCCGCAGAGGTCGATTTTGCTTTTCATCCTTTTCAGGGTCGATAAAAATAAGTAGCAGTCAAGTATTGGGGTTGATGTAATCGACCAGAACCGTCCCGCCAAAATGTTTCAGGCACTATGCTTAAGTAGAAAGAACAATTGATGGCAGAGCCATTGGAAAGTCGGAAAATGCTTTGAATATTTTATCAGTCGCATTACGTTTTTTTGAGCTCGCTAAGATTAGTTTTGCATTTCATCCCTTCGGTGCCCAAAAATTAAAGTAATCGTCAAGTACTTGAGTTCATGGTATAGATTAATCCCTTCTCTTCAAATTTGCCAGCCTTGTTTCTAAATCAGAAACGTTTATTGATGGCAATCTAAAAATGCAACGAGGTAGCATAATCGTCGGAGTGGTGGGGAAATGCTTTGCAGTATTTCTTTCGTCACTTTACAATTTTGAGTTCAAATTTCACCTAGGACAGCTTTGCCTTACGTCCCTCCGAGGTCGATAACATGAAGTACCAGTCAAGTAATATGGTAGATTATATCGATATTAGTCTTTTGCCTTTCAAACTTGCTGGTCTAAATCGAAAACAATTATTGATGGAATATGTCCAGTCTGTAAGAAAAATATTAAATGATTTAATAATTATTTGCCTGTCTGGTATTTTCTGTCAGTCTCGATATTATACTATTTCGATCATCATAACATTTTTACTGGAATGAATAATAACCCTTTGAGTCATACTATAGACATAAAAGTTTCTCAACAACTCACTTTGAAATAGAAACCTATGGCAACAAAAACAAGAACTAAGACTGCCAGTGAGCCGAGTCTGTCAACATTGCTTCGATTCCCGGTTGATATATTTTGCACAGCATCCGGTCAAATCTTCGACTGATAAATCAACAGCGCTCAAAAGGTGACAGGATGATTTCGTAATTTATGGTTCAATACAGAATTCGTAGAGTACCGAATAATATGCTTTGTATTTCTGTCTCTACATTCAGAATTTCAGCTACCACCTGGGTTGACATTGTTTTTCATCTTTCCGATATTATCAATTACTGTGGTAGATTCTTCTCGAATACATCATGCGCGCTCACTTCTGAGATGGGTAGTTTGTGCCAATGATAATATTCAACAGTACGAGGTAAGCTCCATGCAAGGGATCTTTTTTTATCTTTTATTATTGTTTCAGTCAATAAACTGCGGTCGTGATGGGACTTTGTCGCAAATCGACCCCACAATTTATTACAAGGACAGACAAAGAGATTAAGTCGATTACATGGACCCCAGTGCGTAACTGGTACTTATTTAATCAACCCCGAAAGGATGAAAGGCAAAGTCGACCTCGGTGGAATTTGAACTCAGAACGTAGCGGCAGACGAAATACCGCTAAGCATTTCGCCCGGCGTGCTAACGATTCTGCCAGCTCGCCGCCTTCTTTCACTTTCTGTCTACCAAATCCACTCATAAGGCTTTAGTCGGCCATAGGCTATCGTAAAAGACACCTGCCCAGGGTGCTACCCAGTAGGACTAAGTCCGGAATCATGTGGTTTGGAAGCAACTACATTTCCACTCACCTAAACCTATATCTCCACACTTTAAATTTCTTATTGATTCCAATAATTACTTTCTTTAAATATTTAAGCATATTACAATCCTATGAATAAATTGCCAATTACGTACCGAATATATTTTATATCTAAATATTTTATTTTTGTGTAATGCAGTGATAGAAATTAGATCCTGAACGATAAAGAAGTGCAATCGGAATATAGACATTCAGAAAAAACCTATGCGCATGTCTTAGTATTTAGAGTGGTGACACTCATCATCATAAGATCGTGATTTCGATTCTTGGACCGGATGATGTATTGTTTTCTTCAAGAAAACACTTCATTTCGCGTTGCTTCTGTCCACTCAGCTTACAAAAATGAGTAATCCTGCGACTGAACGGCGTCCTGTCCAGGGAGGAATATATACGCCAGAGAAACCGAGAAACCTCCTGGGCTCCTTACCGAGTAATGTGGACTAACCTATATTATTCTCTCTTTCTTTCCCCTCTGTCTGTCTGTCTGTCTCTCTCTCACACACACACACATACACTCATGCGCGCGCGCGCACTCCTATATAAGAAGAGCGACAAAAAGACAGACATGCAGTGTGTCTGGTAGTGAACATGTGTGCGTGGAAAGAAGAGGTGGTGAGAGCAGATGTCCAATTAACCGGTTACTGCATGGACAGCTGACCATGTTCCACCCACAGGCCGATGGCATCGCAGCATTGCGGCAATGGTAAAGACAAAAACCTTTATGTTGCCATACTTCTGTTAAAATATGTTGCTTTTCTTTCAATTAATTTTGAAAATAATTAAGAATTTAACAAAATAATTATCATTTTGAGGCTGTTGTTTGGAACAGTGTGAAGCGCATGGCTTAAAGCAGGGGTTCTCGACCTTTTCACGGTCGTTCCCAACAGAGAATTCCAACCGTTTTATTTAAATGAGTTTTCTCACGGACCCCTTTTTAATATGTTTATCATTCATTATATATATACTCCTTTATTCTTTTATTTGTTTCAGTCATTTGACTGCGGCCATGCTGGAGCACCGCCTTTAATCGAACGAATCGACTCCCAGGACCTATTCTTTGTAAGCTTAGTATTTATTCTATCAACGTCTTTTGCCGAACTGCTAAGTTACGGGGACCTAAACACACCAGCATCGTTTGCCAAGCGATAGTGTGGGAACAGACACAGACACACAAACATGCATTCAAAACCGCATTACTCAAAATGTTCTTCCTTGTTTACGTGATTTTAGAGTAATCCACCTGTTGTTTCTAGCAAGTCGAGCGACCATCTAGTGTTTCATAGAATCTAAAAACTAAATATATCCGGTCATAATAGATAATTTACATCCTGAGGGGACCGCATGCACAGTCCCAGCTGGTCGGTGTTCTTTGTCGATGTTTTTTGTCTCACTCACTGGACTTATCAACTGTCCACTTACACAAAATTTCCGAGGCCAAAGAAGGAGCGTGTACACAGTCACTCGACCTGCTGGAAATGACAGCCCAACTTTTTTTTAATTCGACAGTACTGTTCTAAAACACGAAAGACAATTTTGGATATCGTAGTCGTTGACAGAACGTGCTTGAAGAGAAGACGAAATCATACTTCTGCTGATTCGGTGCTGATTATGAGTAAACGATACTAACAACAACAGCTACAAGAACGGCAACAACAACAACGTATAGTTCTCTATAATCTGTAACCTTATATCTCAAGCTAAGAATATTGTCTTGTCTTCACTAACGAAGGACTAACGAACCTGATTGAAATGATGCTATAAATTTGCCCTCATTTGTCATTGCCACCAGTAATTTTTATTTAATAGTTTTTGTGTGCGTGGCTGTGAGGTATGAAGTTTGCTTCCCACCCATATGGTTCCAAGCTCAATTCCACTCCTTGGCACTTTGGTCAAGAGTCTTCTACATACACTGCTCTCTCACTCAATAATAATACTAATACTAATAATAACAATAATAATAATAGCAAAAAAAAAAGAAGAGTGCCATTGTCATCAGGGGAACGATATTTCGACATCTCTGTGTCTTCTAAAGGTTCAAAAAATAAACGTATCAATCTACTTCATTTTGGTTAATATTTATAGGTTTGAGGTAACTCCTCCAGAAGATATAGAAGCAAAAAAAAGCAAGAAGAGCAGGCTGGCCAAACTCTTGTAAGTGAATTTCGTCAAGTGAAACTGAACGAGACTTCTTGTATATATATATATATATATATATATATATGCATATATGCATATATATGTTAGAGAGAGAGAGAGAGAGAGAGAAAGAAAGAGAATTTCTGTTTGTCCCCCACCATTGATTGATAACCGGTGTTGGTTTGTTTACATCCCTTAACGTAGCATTTCGGCTGAAAGTATCAATAGTATAAGAACCAGGCTTTAAAAAAAATAATTCGTTCGAATAAATTCCTCCAAGATTGTACTCCAGTATAGGCGTAGTTGAATGATTGAAACAAGTAAGAGATAAAAGATAGACGAATTAGTCTACAGACATCTACAGATGCAGATTAGAACTAGTACAGTTATCCGTTAGCAGCCTCTATTATCCATTTATTTTATTTTATTTATTACTATGATCTTTCATTTTTTTTTTGTAGCTTTGCGGACTTTATTATATTTCCGGTAAAAATGTTTCTAACTGAACGAAAGAAATTTCGTTAATGTTACTTTTTTTCTTTATATTTTGTCAATTATACTCACAAAGAATGACGTCAGAATTGATAATGCAGAGCTAATCTTTCACACACACACACACACAAACACACATATTCACGAATACACACGATCATTAGGCATTTCTAATAAGACAGGAAAAAATTCTTGTCAGATTTATTTCGCTAAACATTCAAGTAATTGTCTGGGATATTAATTAATTAAACAATTTGTATTCTTTCAACGAATATCTTAACGAAACCCAACATAAAGTAAAATAAAAAAAGAAAAATTTACGTCATCAGCAACACAAAAACCAAGCCCCACGAAGGAAGAGAGAAAGAAGCAAATACACAGAAAACTGAAGACGTATAAACTATAGCGTGAAGGTGGAAAGAAATGCGGCGAGATAATTTGCGTACGTGAGTGGGCTTGTACGTGTGTGTGTGTGTGTGTATGTATGTGTGTGTCTATGTGTATGTGCGAGTTTGTGTGTGTTTGTGAGTGTGCCTATGTGTGTGTTTGTCTATGTTTGTGCGTCTATGTGTGAGTGTATGTGAGTGTATGTGTGTATATGGGATTGTGTATGTGCGCGTGCATTTGTCTGTGTGTATTTGTATGCGTGCGTGTGTGTGTGTGTGTGTGTGTGTGTGTGTGGTTACTGGAATATGAAAAAGATTGTGCATCATGGGGCCGGCCGATCTATAATTACCACATCAGTACAAACGAGTCTAAGTCCCTACCAAAAGTGAAAAGCCACATCAATTCTGCTCATGTTTCAGAGAACAATTAAGTGATAACATTAATTATAATTCAGCTGCTGCTTTCATATATGTATGTATGTATTTGTTCACACCATGCATAATAATAATAATAATAATAATAATAATAATAATAATAATAATAATAATAATAAATTCCCTGATGCAGTACCAGGCAGTGACTCACTTGGCTTCTCATCTTAACTAATTGGAAGTGTTATCATGAACTGGTTGGAATTGTTACCATGATCACAAGCAGAAATAGTGAGGGAGCATCATAGCCATGTGTTGAGAGGAGTTCATGGGGGTTTGAATAGTACACCTTTGGAAACAGGTGTTTTGCTCAACATCCTTAAACAAACCTTATTCAGGGACCTTTTGAGCGGGATGGGCTACTCGACCTGAAGAAAATTCTAACTGGGCCACACCTGCGAGGTCATGCGCTGTTTATCTTGATATGAGATCATATGCCTGGTGTACCCTTATCAGACAGGTAGTCATGATGGGTATAATGGGCTTCGTATATTTAACTGCAGTGTTACTTTGATGGCATACACTGCTCTCTCACTCCATAATAATACTAATACTACTACTACTACTACTAATAATAATAATAATAATAATAGCAAAAAAAAAAGAAGAGTGCCATTGTCATTAGGGGAACGATATTTCGACATCTCTGTGTCTTCCACAGGTTCAAAAAATAAACGTATCAATCTACTTCATTTTGGTTAATATTTATAAGTTTGAGGTAACTCCTGCAGAAGATATAGAAGCAAAAAAAAAAAAGCAAGAGCACCATTGTCATCAAGACAAATGAAAAATATTTAAACCATAATCATTACTCAGATATAATATCAGACTCTCTGTTTCTGTTGCTGAAGAGGGGATAACCACTCCGAAATGCATGCATGCATCCAATAGTCTGGTTAGGCAGCGATGCCAATTGACTTAATGTTTTTACACCTATGTGTGTATAACAAAAAATTTTCTCGCTGATAAAATACAGTGAATGGTCTTCTTACGAGTTCGAGTATGCCTCAAGCATATTTGAACTGGTAGCAAGTTATCATTTTATAGACATCACTGCTTAGCGTTGTCACGTCGTACCATATATATTGTTTCACCTTAGGCTTTGCGTGAATTCAAGATTCTAATTGACAACAAATAGCTTCTTTTTGAACTTGTCACCCACTGGAATAATGTGTGTGTGTGTGTGTGTGTGTGTGTGTGTGTGTGTGTGTGTGTGTGTGT
>NC_068985.1:100448801-100455813 GCF_001194135.2 Octopus bimaculoides | reverse complement strand
ATTGAATGAATACAAATTGTTTAATTAATTAATATACCAGACAATTACTGGAATCTTTAGCGAAATAAATCTGACGGGAATTTCTTTGTGCTTGATTAAAAATTCGCCAAATTTCTTGGTAATTAGTATTATTGTTTTTGGGAATTTTAAAATTTGAACAGTTCTCTTTTCTTTTCATTTTGTAATTTTTTCCTGGTGTTCCTCGTTCTGCAGCTAATTTATATCTTCGTTTATTTATGTTGATTTACGAGCTATTTTTACTTTTCTTCCCCCTCCCCTCTCTCTATCTATCTCTTCTTCATTTTTTTTTTAAGTCTTGCTTATGAATAGCAAAATTGCCAATATCAGACGCGTATGTAACTAGTTAGGGGAAACATGATGATTTTTATCTATTGAATGTAAAAATACTAAGGTTTAATTAATAATGATGAATTATCTCAGTATTTGTTTGTTGTTGTTGTTGTTATATTATTATTATTATTATTATTATTATTATTATTATTATTATTATTATTTTTTATTAGAACAAAAGTGTTGATAGATACTTTCATGATATCGCATTACTTATTCGCCGAGCCAGGAAAGGAAGGCTTCTTTCTACGCTATCGCTCAACTTACGAAAGATACCAACTAAATTTCCTCTTATCACACCCTAAATTTTTATATAAGTAAACAAATATTGACTACTCCTGGTTTTAAAGCGGTAAGATGAGAACTGAGTGGGATCAAATGTCGTGCTTATTTCTAGCAAGTTGAGTGACTGCGTAGAGGGCTTCGCTCATTAGCCTTGCAAGTAAATAATTTGCCATCATGAAATTATATTATAAATCTTATTTGCATGAAACCAGCTAAAAAAAGAAAACACGTACACGATGGGGAAGATAGCGAATCAGTAAAGCTATAATAATCTTGGACAGAATATCCCTTGTAATATTTGTTCTAAGTTTCTGAGTTCAAATGACCGCCGAGGTCGTTGCCTTTCAGCCTTTCGGGGTAGATAAATTAAGTACTAGCTGCGTACCAGTAATCGACTGACACCCTCCCCCAAGAATTTCGAGCCTTGTGCCTAGAGTAGAAAGAGTATTTGTTCTAAGGCGGCAAGTTAGCAGAAACGTTAGCACGCCAGGCGCAATGCTTAGCGTCATTTCATTTTGAGTTCAAATTCTGCAGTGGTAGATTTTGCACTCTCATCACTGTCCAGGTGCAGATAGCTCTCTCCCCCCCCTCTCTCTCTCTCTCTTCCTCTCCCCATCTCTCTCACTCTATCGCTCTCACTATCCCTCTCTTTTCCTATTTTACTGTCATCCCGCTCTCTCAGAATTCACTATAGCTTGCAAGATGATGGCTTGTAGAAAACATCGAAGAGCGGCAACGGAAAGCGATCTTTATTTCTCTTACGAAAATTCCATAACCTGAACACACTGTTGTCGAAAAAGTTACCAACGATCGTTGATCGATCTGTTAGTGCAAAGAATGAAAAACATATTGGATAATGCAGTTTTCAAGACATTGATCCTGTCTGAAAAATGCCTATGCTACAACTCAATAACTTCAATTTACACACGTAGAAGAACAAAATTGACATCAGAAAGAAATACCACGTAGATGCAACTGTTAGCCGATGTGTATGTGAGTTTGAAAACCTATCGGAATATTTCTATAACAGAAAACTGAACTTCGATTAATTTCTATCTCACGTTTTATTAAGTTACATAGGTTAAACAAGAAATCATTATATCAGATATTGTTTAACGTTCACCTATCTTTGCTATAATTTTCTGCAGTTTCATTTTAAATTAGAGAAACACAGGCAGAGTGGATGAAAGAGTGAATACATTTTCTAGGGGGTCATATGTACATTTTCTAGGGGTCATAAGTATGATAACATAGTAGATCTGGCAGTTATTATAAATATAGTCTGTTCTGTCAAAAATAACGATTACATCAAATTTTAGTTTTACGATTCAATTTCAGTTGAACACTCCTTAGATAAATTTAACTAAAATAAGTGTTTTCAATATGAAATAGGTCGACATGCTTTATTAAACACAACATCGATCGAATATAGACACATACTGATGTCTGTTGATAGCATGAGAGTAGAAAATTACTTATGAACCTAGACTATGATATTGTTGTTAGTTTCGGGTGGAGGAATGTCAATGAACCTAGAAAGGAATGAGAAGGCTTAAGGTAGTTACGTTTTCCGTTTACCAAATCCACTCATAAGGTTTCAGCCCGAGGCTATAGTAGAAGACACTTGCCTAAGGTACCACGCAGTGTGATCGACCCTGGAATCATGTGGTTGTAAAGCAATCTTCTTATCACACTGTGCCTGTATGGTGAGGTTGTTGTAAAAAAAACATTTTATTTATTCTCGTTCACATTACAGGCAATAATTGAGGAGTAAAAGAGAAAACGTAATTAATTTGATGTGTGGTTATGAGGGAAACCCAAGCATATTAGACAATGTTGCAGTTCAAAAATGAGGGCTCCATGAAAGTTTTCGTAAAGGGCTAAGTTAGAGAAACGAAGTAAATTAGTAGGAAAAAATATATATTAGATCACATGATCTAAGACGCTTCAGAGGAGCAGAATTAATATTACAGTTTCAAATTTTAACACAAGGCCAGCAATTTCGCGTGTGGGATTCGCTCAGTTACATCGATTACATCAGTCTACTAAAGTTCACTGTTCTGATTAAATTCAATTCCCTATCGCTCTTAGTTAAATCTATCCCATGATGTTAATTCTGCCATTAAGTTAGATTCGACACACTTATGTCTGCAGACACAGAAATGAATGTTGGTTTGGTTTCAAATTTTGGCATAAAGCTAGCGATTTCAGAGGAAGGGTATAGTCGATTACATCGACCTCAATTGGTACTTACTTTATCGAACCTGAAAGGATGAAAAGAAAAGCCGACCTGGCCGTAGTTTGAACTCAGAACCTAAAAACGGACGAAATAACGCTAAGCATTTTGCCGGTATGTTAACGAATCTACCAGCTTGCCACCTTAGGAATGAAGTTAATATTCGTTTCAAATTTTGGCACACGGCCAGTAATTTCGAGAGCGGATTTAGGTCGATTACATCGATCTCAGTGCTAAGGTGGTACTTATTTCATAGATCTCCGAAAGGATGAAAAGCAGAGTCGACCAAGGCGGAATTTGAACTCAGAACGTAAAGACGGACGAAATGCCGCTAAGCATTTCGCTCGGTGTGCTAACGATCCTGCCAGCTCCCAGCCTTAGGAGCAGAATTAATATTAGTAGCAGCAAGTATGCTTTGGATGCGAATTAATGTCAAGATATTAAACCTTTTTGTAGTTGATCAATCAAATACTTTATTTTATTGAGCTGTAGTACGTACTGCAGTCAGCATACTACATGTACTCGGAAATGTGGGATCCATCTATGCATTTACATTTGAAAGGATTTGTAACTTTTTTGTCCAGACTATTCTTTAGTCCTATAAAGAAAGCTTAAATTTTCTTATAATTCAGTAACTTAATTTATGATAAATCTACATCTATTTATTTTTAGCCAATTAATTGGCCAAAGGTGAATAATGTAAACCTAAATTTTGCTATGCAAACTTCGTAACTTAATTTATGATAAATCTGCATTTGTTCAACGTCGATTTTGTTGAATTAAAAAACAAGAGCAATTTCATTTACTCTCGTTCGCATTACAATCATTAATTGAGGAGTGACCTCGAAATAGAACGGAAAAGTTAAAAAGAAACGTAATAAATTTAATGCGCAGATATCAGGGAAACCCAAATGTATTAGATAATGATACAATTCAAAAATTAGGACCCCCAAGTAAGTTTTCGTATAGAGCTAAGCTAGAGAAACAGAGAATGGATACAGAGGAAAAGTTCTAGATTCGGAAAATGTTTTAAGAAGAAATACCATATACAAAATATGTTCGGAAACATTGTCTTTAGAAGGGAGGAAGAGTGTATGAAAGAGAGAGAGAGAGAGAGAATAGGCCTATGATAATCCGGACATAGAAAGTTTTTAATAAGCGAGACTTATTTAATTAGTCTAATGACTTACTTATACTGAATGCCATTTTAGATTCAAATGACTGAATGTGTGTATTTTATTACAGGAGGCAGAATTTTTCTTACCAAACCAGCTTATCTGTTATGAGCAATTTGAGAGGTAAAAAATCTACTTCCAGTTATAGAAAGATATATCATATTACTAGAAGTAATATTATATAGTATTTTTTAACTTGGAATCTACCTTCACCAAAAACAGTGCACTGACATCTGTCTATAAAATTTGTTTTCTCCCAGCAACCTTTGCTTTCTGAAGCCCACTTCTTGTCATTTGTGAATGGGTAAAGCAGATGACAAACTTATCTGAAATTCTACGTGAAATTTCCAACTGCATGCATTTAAATAATACGCTCCACGTATATCGAGACCTGTCACATATTCCCATCCTAGGCCGATGGAGAAGGAGGCAAATTTGTTTATGTCAATTGCGATAATAACCAAACATCATATACTGTGACAGTTAGATAAATATAAAAACGAAGACGAGATGAGATAAAAATATACGTCTAATAAAGGAGTGTCTTAAATGCCAAACTTCCAGTCTCCAAACATTAAAATATCTTTCACTGGCTTCAACTAAAAGGTCAAACATACCTTATTTTATATGAATAATTTAGACGATATGCTGTTAGAAATATTTCTCTGAAAATGAAAATGTCCAAAATACTTCCAGCAATGCTTTGCCAACTGAAATGGTTATATGCATATTTGATTATTCCTGTCAGGCAATGATGATAATTTTAAATTAAATTCTGGCTTATTATCCTATATTTTCAAGGTTCTCGCCATTTTATTTCAGAAATTTTACATGTTTTCACTACAGTATGTCAGTTGTCATTTTCTTTTGGATCTATATGTTTTAATCAAACTTTTGTTACTGTCATTTACCCCGCAGGAGTGTTTTCAATTCATTTTAACTGATATCTTGTTAACCACCAAGGTTATACCTTTGAAACCTAGTTTTAACTCTTCTCGTATCCAAAGCCAAGCAAAATATCATTGTAATTCGAGATTTATGAGATGGTGATAAAATGGATACCGATAATTGTGATTGTACGCAAGTAGGAAAGGGTGAGGAAGAGTTGAAGTGGATATATAAAGGTGCCAGTGTTTGTAACGATTACTATGGTTATGATGCCGTGAACAAGGACAATGAATACGACGGTAATGATTAAGGTAAGCGGGGAAGGGGCGAAGACGGGTGAACAGTAGTTCGACTCTGAAAAGACAATTACGAATGGCTTTCAGTTGTCCGAACAGATCTGACCTCTAAGAGTTGAATTATTAAGGAATGATCGCCGCTATGAAATGTAGCTACTACTTTATTAGCTAACAACATAATACTTAATAATTGCATCTGGAAATGTGAACTCAATCGCCTTCTTTTCCTTTCAGGATATCAATCAGTGTAGACCTTTCAATTGTAGCCTGTTTCTGCAGGATATAGATTGGAATTGACTGCATTTCGTCTAATGTTTCGCTTCTTCTGTTCGGCTTTTGAAAAGTTCTTAGAGAGTTCTCTTTGTATAAACACCCTTATGTATTCTAAATCATATGCAAACAGAATGATCGTGTAGATAAGACATTTCGTTACCTGTTCATATATCGTTAATTCAACCCTAATGCAGTAAATTTGGGGATTACAGGTTCTTTCGACATTCCCTCGGCTTAGGGGTGGGTGTGACATAAATAATATTTGCTGCATTTTTTTAATTTCAGAAAAGATACATGTATTACAAATGTTTTCTACCTTAGAAAATCAATATCAGCTAAGCAATTACCATTCTCTAAATACATTGAAAATACTGTAATATATTCAGAACACTTTTTCAGAAATTTATGTCCATTCTCTTGGAGCATACGAAAGACAAAATTAGGCGGGGCAAAATGAGTAAGACAATGTAAAATAAATTTGTCTTTTTAATTTTCAAGAATTTCATTTGAAAAAACACTCAGGCACATCAACATCAGAACGATTATATATATATATATATATATATATATATATATATGTGTCCTTTCAAAACTTTTCTTTCTCATCCTGCTGAGTGTCCAAAACTAGGCCTGGTTGTGTGCAGGTTTAGTTACCGCAAGGCCCAAACATGCGACAGCTTGTACTGGATTACATGTTATTAATAGCACTAAGAATGACTTGAAATAACCTACATACATATATATACTTACATTTGTATGCAGATTTTTTAGATCAGATAGTTTTCATGTAAAATGGATTTCAAATTTTTTAAATAATGGTAGAAAATATTTCAATGATTTTTTTTTTTTTCTGATATATATTATGTTTATAAACCATATTTCCTTCATTGGCTGTTTCTCACTGTGATATTACAACTAATCTATTACAAAATGTACATGAAATACTCGTATGCTAGTGTGTCGTATTAATAACGGATTATTTATTCACATTCAATTTTATTGAAATTATTCCATTATCACCAATATGACAAAACCTGGCTACTGAATACACTGTATTATATTTATGGAGTAGGATCTGTACACTTTTATTGAATTAGTTATAAATTTAGTCAGATTAATCAGTATTTACTATATATAAATTAACCGTTGCTAGATATGATAGTAATGATATAGTAAAACGTTGATTTAGATATGTTCAAATTTATCTTAATGTCCATCGGCAGGGGTAGATTTGAGTGGGGTTACAAGATGTCTTACTCATTCACTGTTGCTTTGAAAATTGGATAAAGTATCCGATTCTCATCAGTCTCTGCAGAGGCAATGAATCAGTAGCTTATATAAGAGACATTTCCTCATAGAACCTCAGAGGATATGCGTTAACACAATTCCAAAATTACTTAAATCAAATTTTTATTATATTAAATTTATCGTATGACAGAAATCGTTAATTTATACCTTTTTAATAAGTGTAAAATTCCTGCCGCATATGTGTGTATCCATGTATATAT
>NC_068985.1:100444814-100446659 GCF_001194135.2 Octopus bimaculoides | reverse complement strand
ATATATATATATATATAAATATATATAAAATATACGAAGGATTTCTCTCAGTTTCCGTCTACCAAATTCACTCACAACGCTTTGTTCGGCCCGGGCTTATAGTAAAAGACACTTGCCAACGGCGTCACTCAGAGGGACTGAACCCGAAACCGTGTGGCTCGGTATAAATCTAAGTGCAAACTAGAAAATTTCAGCAAAGGTGCGTTAAAGTGGTGTCAGACGTCACATGCAGATGATCTTATAACTTGCTTAACATGCCGTTTTTATTCTTCTCTTTCCATTTTATTTTGACATGCGCATTGCGCTTTTATTCTTCTATTCCGTTTTACGAATTCAGTGTACACATGCGCATTGCCTGTTCAAACTTCTTTTTCTGGTTTCTACTCAAAACTGTTTACAGATCACAATTATCTCACGAATGCATGTTCGTCAGGAGCGTTTCGTGCTTCTATGGGTGTGAAAAAATTCAACACCAGCTAAAATTATTTCTCAATCACTATTCAGTCTGCAGCATTTTATTTGTATGATCAGCCAACTTTAAGAATAGCTCCTCCTTATGTTTTCGTTGTAAGACAATAACGAATAGCAACTATACTGCCAAGAGGACATGAACAAATGCTAGCAACAGAGTGGACTCTGCTAAAAATATCCAATGCCCCATTGGATTGTGTTAAGCTAAACGTTGGATTAAACTTATCACCCGAATAAGTCATTGCAGGACTTCTCAGAATAGAAAAAGCGGCAGCTATACCACATCCGACATTTTAAATATTCCATAAGTTCGCAACCCTAGTATCTAGGGTGGTAGCTATTTATCCGAACCAGGAAGATGAAAGGCAAAGTTAAACATAGTAGAATTTGAACGCAGAACGCAAGACACTAAAATAAAAGCCACAAAACATTTCGTCTGATACTCTGATGGTTCTACAAATTCGAAGACTATTATTCAGTAAGTCGTTCATTTTATAACAGTCTAAACTATGATTGAACGGAATATAGCTGCTAGTTCTAGCAGCCAGATCAAATGTGAGCATCCAGTTTTTGTAGGACGCCTACTATATTATAAGGATTGATCTCCTGTTCTCACTAACAAACCTGTAGCTACGGATTGAGCTTTCAACGCCTACTATTATTATACTGAATAAAGTAATTACATGCATACTGCTTGTGGTTATGCCTTTTATATTTCTCAGAATCTTTCTTTTTGTATAAACTACACAATGCTAAAATTTACGTTTTTGTAGACCTTATGAATTATTTTCCTACCGCACTTTTAAGTCTTTATGAGATTTTGTATTCTAATATACAACTTTATCTGCATAGCAATGGTCGTTTGTATATCGCTACTACAAACACTTTTGCTTTTATGTCAAACAGATGCAATTAATAAGCATTGCAAATGGTGAAATAACATTTATTTTTTCCCAACTAAAAGTCACTATGAGAGGGTTACACAGATAAGTAAAGTTCAGTGAGAGGAGGCCATGAACGAATATGGGTTGAGGGCTATTGATGTAAGTGAACGAATAATGAAATTTAATTATATTTCTTAGTATATAATATGAACATATTTATGCAAACCTAATATACGTATGCATTTATATATATATGTATATATGCATACATACGTGCATTCATTGTGTGTATATATTCAATTATATCTTCAAATGCAACTTCATAAATACACTCTATGTACAACAATGATTGTAAGTTTATATATATATATATATATATATGTGTGTGTGTGTGTGTGTGTGTGTGTGTGTGTGTGTGTGTGTGTGTATGTATATGTATATGTGTGAGTGTGTATGCATATATGTATATGGATTTATATATATATATATA
>NC_068985.1:100443261-100444656 GCF_001194135.2 Octopus bimaculoides | reverse complement strand
ATATGAACGAGATGAATGTAGCTTTTAATTTGAAAGGTGGTGCGCCGACAGGGCTTTGTATTAGACGTGACGGTTAAAACAAACTCAGTAATAAAAGAACTGCATAATATGTACATTAATATCCAAGTCGATATTTGTAGATCAATTCACACACACACACACGCGCACACGCGCGCGCGCGCACAAAAGGGTACAATCACTAACACGCACGCTTATACACGTACATGCGAGAATATATACTTGCATATGTTAATGTGTATGTGTGAGTGTGTGTACTTCTGTGCGTGTGTGTTTGCGTGTGTGTGTATGCCTCTGTGTGTAGGTGTATAGGTATAAGTATATGTGTATATGTGTGTGTGTGTGTGTGTGTGTGTGTGTGTGTGTGTGTGTGTGTGCAAGTGTACATATAATCATATATATGTGTATATAGGTATATGTGGTAATATATATACATGTGTGTATACATATATATATATATATATATATATATATGTCTACATACATATATATAATTGTGTATAAATATATATGTATGAATATATATGTGTGTCTATATATATGTATGCATGTATGTATATATATATATATATATATATATATATATATTAGTATGTATGTATATATACATATATATATATATTAGTATGCATGTATGTATATATATATATATATATATATATATATATATATATATATGTATACGCCAATACAATACGAAGGAATGCAATTAATTATTAGATATAAATGCGTTATTTTCAAAGTAGTAAAACATTTGAAAAATGTTAAAGGCTAAAATAAACTTTAAAAAAAAAAGAGAAAGAAAGTATTATGCTGGTATAAAAATGTAGTAATGTTTAAAAAAATCAATGATTATTAATTCATTTCTATTGAAGCGTTGATCACTTGATGTGTCTGAGTTTACGTCCGCTTGCCTACATATCTGTATAACTGTGAGCAAAATACTTATTTATTATTCTCTTCCTGGTTATGATTTCAATTTTTTTTCGATCAGCCGTCTGTTTGGTTGCAAGTTTGTAAAGAATAAAAATATATATTTAAAATAAATAACTTAATTAAATTGAATTAAAAAAAAAAAGAAACAAAAAAAAAGCAGGATGGTATTCTTTTTTTACTTCGTTGCCATTTGCACAAACAACCTCCATTTTGAATTTCAGAAGGTTTCCTGAATCTTTATTGTTCTCCATAGGCGGAGGCGTAGCTGCGTAGTAAAACGCTTGCTTCCTAACCACATGGTTCCGGGTTCAAGTTTATTCTACTATAGCCTCAGGGCGACCAAAGCCTTGTGAGCGGATTTGATAGATGCAACCTGAAAGAAGCCCGTCCTGTGTATGTCTGTGTGTGTGTGTGTGTGTGTGTGTGTGTGTGTGTGTGTGT
>NC_068985.1:100439089-100442341 GCF_001194135.2 Octopus bimaculoides | reverse complement strand
ATATATATATAAGCAGTATCTGCAATGGCAATATAGAGCTAAGTGGTTCGAAATTTCCCCAAGATGCCTGAAGAAAGCTTGAGTGTATATCAGCCGAAACGTTGTGTTTACAACAAACAAGATGAGGACAAGTATCCGTTGAATGTAAATAGTGCATTATACAAATATATTCATCTTTTTAAGACGGTTGGATGTGATTTGAAGATTTGCCTCGAATACTTCATGCCGAATTGCGAAGTCGTATCTCATGAACGTTATCTGGGAATTGTTAGTGATGCGGATAAGGTTGTCAGTTTTCAGTTTACGCTGTTTATTATATCAATAATCAACCGATCAACTGAGGTTTTTGACATTGTTCCAAATATTTTTTGGTGTATATACCTTTATTCTGGATTACATGAAAGAAATCTCAAAAGGAGATGTTACATAGTTTGCAGTAATCACGGCTCGGCTTTATTATGGTTGATTCCCTCATATAATCTCCATTTTCGGATACAGCCGTCTCTGTAGATTTGTCTCTTGTTTTTCTTTGAGTTTTGTTTGAGGTTATCTGTTGTTTAAACGTCATATCAATTTGGATCGACAAAACAGACTTATCAAAATTGTTACTAGTTATGACCATCCATTTTTCATTCATAACGTGGACTACATCATCCAAGCGACTCCTATTTATTAGACAGCAGATTTTACTTTCGGCATCTTTCTCTAGAAGGTCAATCTGCCATGTAAGGATTCTGCAGATAGTTCATGTTTTTTTTGTTTTTTTTTTGTGGATGCTAGTGCTTAAATCTAAGGTTAACCTTAGGGAATACAATTAGAGCCAGCGTCAACATTGTTTTTGGTTAAGGTAGAATATACCCAGGATTTTAGTTAAGGTATAATAAACCCAGAACATACGACGTGCGTTCAAAATGTATCCGACGTTATTTTCCCGTAAAATCTAGCTCCGCGGGGAAAAATACTTTAGATGGGAGGTGACGCCACTCTTCCCGCGCAAGATTGAAAATTTTTGCGCCAGTATGCCCCCTCAGTTTCCGGCTGTGAGGCCTGGAATACAGACTTGTAGTGTGTGTTCGTCAGATTTTCATTTTCACGCGAGATGACCGAAAACATCGAATAGAGATATACCATAAAGTTTTTGCCAAAAGCTTATTGATATTCAAACTAAACCATCCAGAAGATTCAGCAAGCCTTTGGTGATGATACCATGGGCAAACTCAGATCAAGGAGTTGTACGACCGTTTCAAACATGGCTGCACTTCAGTGGGGAGTGAGGCATGCTCAGGCAGGCCATCCACAAGCCGAAACGAGGAACCGATTGAGAAAGTTCGGCGAATAGTCATGGTACACCGTTACGTGACAATCCAGGAAATTACTCACGAAGTGGGAATATGTATGCTCCCTTTTAACGGAGGATTTTCGTATGCGGAGATTGTCGGCGAAAAAATAAAGTCGGATACCTTTTGAACGCACCAGGTAGTCCAAGTTTGCCTAGTCAAGAATTACACACCATTTGTTCAACAGGTCCTCTATTTACCCGTCATGGCACTGTGTGACTTCTGGTTCTTCACACAAACTGAAAACTACGTTGAAAGGGAAGCGATTTGAGTCGCGAAAGGAAGTTAAAAGAAAATTGACGGTGGATCTCCAGAGCATTCCAGAGATGACGTTCCAGAGATGTTACCAGCAGTGGCAGATCCGCTGGAAGAAATGAGTGAACTTCCAAGGGGAGTATTTTGAAGGTGATTAGATAAAAATTGTGAAATGTTAAAATTGTTCTTTTTTTATGCCCAAAGGTCGGATACCGTTTGAGTGCATCTCGTATATTTCATTTTGAAGACAGTCAGATATAATTTGATAAAGATTTGGTTGATATTATTTACAAATCAAGCGACTATTTGACGATTCCTCTGTAGCTTGTCCTTTCTTTTGTTGCTGCGTTCTGTAGCATTTTCCCAAGGATCCTTCGGAAGAAAGCACTAAAGGATCCAAGGATACTTCAAAAGAGAGCATTATGTTTCTGCGAAAGTCCATTGGCTGTCCTACTAGCTGTTGTATTTTCATACCAGCAAACTTCAGCAAGATGTTTCTTAATAGCTGCTAGTTTTGTTTCATTGATAGATATGTGACTCAAGTATTACAATCCAGGTCTTATATGCTACTAAAGATAGAAATCTTCGGTTTAGCGTTAATGTAAGCATGTATGTATCTATGTATGTATCTATGTGCTACCATTCCTTAAGCAACTCTACGCCTTTTAAATCTCAATATTGTCTAACAAACATTTAATATCCCTGATATGATGATTGTATGATTATCTGAAGTTTATGAAACATGGGACGGTCTTATATCTGCAGGGATAAAAATCCAAGCGGGCTGGAAGGTAATCTGTTGCTCCACTATTATTTAGTATGCTTATGTATCATTATATCAGGCACAATTCTCTCTCATTGGTTGTGAAATTTATTAACAATTGCCCATATATATTTGTTAAGGTTTGCTTAGATTAGTCTAGTTGTAATTAGCTCGTCTTCAAGTGATACAATAGATTGTTAATTGTAAATCTTTACTCGTTTAATTATTGTTTTCAAACACAGTAGCGATTGTAAGAATCATAAACTTTGTTCGCTCATGTGTAACTTGACCATCTATTGATTTCTGAAGTTGAAACCATAACATCATTAGTTAGTAAATTCCAACTGCTACTGAACTGATGCGAAAATGAAATAAGAAAAGGCTTCTATTCAATTGCACAATGAAGCACTGCTGCAAATGCTTGCTTAAGAATACGTGCCGGAATTCATCAATAAGAGCGAACAACAAATTATGGAGTAGGCAACTTTTAATGAATATGCGTATTGTATAAAATCGTGTTCAAGTCGATTCGTGAATATATGGTTTCACAAAAGATACATTTAATATTCAAAGACAATTAGTAAGGCATCAATTAGGATTTTAAAGTTAAGGTTTCAATCTCAAAACGACCTTCTTTCATATGATCTAATATGAATATAGAGCTGGGAGCGAGATAAATCAAAGCGCAGAGCAATTCACAAATATAAGTATTGACAGTATTCGACAACTGACGAGAATCTTATTAAGCTTAACAGACAATAAATGTCACATACTATAGAATCCATACAGCTTTATCTTCTCAGAAAGTGGTGGTGGTGGTGGTGGTCGTCGTCGTCGTCGTCGTGAAGGAGGAGGATAACGACAATGATGATAATGATGATGATGATGATGATGATG
>NC_068985.1:100432721-100436626 GCF_001194135.2 Octopus bimaculoides | reverse complement strand
ATTTTTTTCGATGTTGTTATTATTATTAATAATATAATATAATATAATATTTTTTTCGATGTTATTATTATTAATAATATAATATAATATAATATTTTTTTCGATGTTGTTATTATTATTAATAATATAATATAATATAATATTCTTTTCGATGTTGTTATTATTATTAATAATATAATATAATATAATATTTTTTTGGATGTTGTTATTATTATTAATAATATAATATAATATGTTTTTCGATGTTATTATTATTAATAATAATATAATATAATATAATATTTTTTCGATGTTGTTATTATTATTAATAATATAATATAATATAATATTTTTTTCGATGTTATTATTATTATTAATAATATAATATAATATAATATTTTTTTTCGATGCTGTTATTATTATTAATAATATAATATAATATAATATTTTTTTCCATGTTGTTATTATTATTAATAATATAATATGATATAATATTTTTTCGATGTTGTTATTATTATTAATAATTTAATATAATATAATATTTTTTTCGATGTTGTTATTATTAATAATATAATATAATATAATATTTTTTTCGATGTTGTTATTATTATTAGGGTTTTTAAGTCCATTTTTCTATACATGATCAGCCGTACCCGATTTATTAATAGAGGAACATTGCAAAAGCTGTGACACGGAGAGATATTGATAAATCGGGGATAGCTGATCATGTATGGAAAGGGGAGTCTATCTCCTCCTGCGAGATGAAGTTAAAATGATAGGCAGAGAACACCACTAGAAAATGCGAAAATTAAAAGAATCAGCACATATGTTAGGACACAACAACCTCCTAAGCAGACCGAGTTCAGATATGAACAGCAAATGGGAGCCGGTATTAAGGAAGGATAGGAAAATATTAGATTTATAAGCCCTAAAATTCACTCCATAATTGTCCACGGGCATATGGCGTAGTGGTTACGAGCGTGAGCTACTATCCCCTAGTTCGATTCCAGACAGTGACCTGAAGAATAATAATAATAACAATAATAATAATAATAATAGCCAGGTTCGAAATTTCCCGAAGAAACCTGATGAAGGCTGGAGGGTGTATCAGCCGAAACGTTGTGTTAACAACAAACAAGATGAGGACAAATATTCGTCAACTGTAAATAATGTAAAAAACGAATTCATTTAATATAAATAAAGACCCTATATTAGCTCTCAGTGCCACATTTTTCAGTCTACTTTTAGAAATGTTTATGTGAGTGTATATGTATCCGTATATATATAAATCGATAAAACGCTAGACTAACTACAAAGAATATTTAACGTTTATGTAGATGATGTCTTTCGTGAGTCTGCTCCGTGGCAGAAGTGCTACGACTTGTTACAGTAAGAATGCATCTGATGAAATGGCTCTGAATAAGTGATACGATGCCGCACTAGCACTGAGCTGTGCACATTCCCTATGTAGACGAAACAGCTCATGAAGCTAATTGCATACCACTTATTCTTTCGTATGCGTTAATTAACTTTACGCTTTACGCTGATCTTCTGTCCTGAACGGTAAACGTCAATGAATTCACACCTTCCCGTCGCCGCTGCATAGGAATACTTTGCATTCAAGATATACGGCGTGATAATGATAATTTCTGCTGTGATACTCTAAGGACCCAAATATTTGTGGAACACGCCATTCCCAATTACTGTACCAATAGATTATAAATACTTGTCGGTTTTTGGTATACAACATTATATGAATCTTCTACCTATTTGCACTGGTAAAACACAGCGACTGAATTATTTTTGTAAGGATATTTCTGCTCATTACTAAGACGCCTGCATGAAAATAAAACCGCTGTTTACATAGCAAATGAACTTTAGAAATATAACGCAACAGCTGACGTTGTTTTCCCAAGGATCTTTCGAAAACCTACAAAATTCAACAACAAAAGATATGCCCAGTCAAAGGAAGGTCTCTATGTGGTTGCCTGATTTATTAACAACTACAGGCAAATATTCATCATGTCACACCTCACTGACTCACAAATGGCGGGAGACATATGTATCTATGATACCAGACTCCTGGATATAATTACATCTTAATCAAAGACAATGATAATCGATCCGATCTTACTGAACTGTCCTTTTATAAAAGATGTTGAAACCGAGATCATACTGATCTCTTTTATGTATGATACAGCGTTTCTTGAACTATAATATTTTGGATACGTCTAAGGCACAATCGCTAGCAAACCAGACAAAATACTGAGCGGCATTTCTTCCGGCTCTACGTTCTGTGTTCTAATTCCACCGATGTCGACTTTACTTTTCATCTTTTCTGGGTCGATGAAGTAAGTTTCAGTTGAGCACGGGGATCTATATCATCGACTAGACCCCCTCTTCCGAAATTTCAGGTCATATGCATATTGTAAAAAAAAGACTTTATTTTTGATACGCGTATTTCCATTGCCTTTTTAAAAAAGTACCTTATAACTACGATTTCTAACTGGACAAACAACATGACTTTGTAGTAATGCTACGCGAGCTCATGTAGATGTCTTTAAACGGTTGCTTGACTACGAGAAGTCAATTTAACTAGAGCCAAATTACCTTCATACCGTAGTTTTCTGTTTTTAGAATAAACACGTTTACGTTTGTAAGTCTGTATACAATATATCTAACAGGAACAAAGCGACTAGAACAGGCTTAGGCTTGGGTTAAATGGCAACACCTAAACGATTTTTGAGACAAAAAATTGTAATCACATCAGCGTTACAAGCTAGATAACAACAACTACATCAACGATTATAATAATATGTCTATATTAATATTTTGAAGAAGCAACAGAGTCATTCATGGGCCGAGAGTTACCCTGTTGTTTCGGTCAAATATTAATTAAAAAGAAAATATGTATATACTCATATTTTCAGCTCTAATTTTCCTGTTTGCATTACCAAACCTATCTCTATATATATACATATATATACATATATATATACATACTTGTGTGTGTGCGTGTATGTATGTATGTATGTATGTATACATATATTTGTATTCTGAATAGTAAATGATGGACGGACGGACGTACCACAAACCGGTATACATATATAAACTGCTTTTAAAGCCAATGACAAAAATGTGGAACAGTTTAATACGATCGTATTTAAAGGATTTAGTGGCGGATGAAGTAGCGGAGACAAAACATTAATGTAGGTAACACAAGCGTTACTTTCAGCCAACTTTCTGATCATTTATCGATGGTTTGCGGTGTGAAAGGGCACTGAAATGAAAGGTTTTCTAAGACGAGGTCAGGCTATTTGGCAATCAGGCTATGACCGTTGAAGAGGAATAAGCAAATGAATCTAGACAAGATAGATATGGTCAAGTGATTAACCACTTCTGTTTGTTTCTAAAATGTTCAAAGCAGGAAGTGTACGACATTTGTACGTGTATGTGTTTATTCCAATAATATTCATGGACACATTTATGTTTATACATAAATACATATATATATATATATATACATACGTACATATTTGTATGTCCATATGTGTGTGTTGCAAGGTATAAATACACATACAGATATAAATTTATAAACATGTTTATATAAAAACACAAACATAAATTAATAAGCACACAAATACACACACACATACACGCACACTCACACATACAAACATTCGTGATTATACGTGTGTGTATGTGTATATGTCTCACCAAATATATGCCTTTACATAAGTATACAGCTGTAGACTACCTTGTAAATACGTATGTCTATATTAAAATGTACGTATGTATATACATCAATTATAAGTACAAAAGTATGTGTGTGAACATATTTATACATACACACATACATGCATGCATACGTACATATATACATACATACATACACATATATATATATATATATATATATATATATA
>NC_068985.1:100430682-100431798 GCF_001194135.2 Octopus bimaculoides | reverse complement strand
TATATAAACACGCACACATATACACACATTCAGAGACACACACACACACAAACAGACATATCTGTGTATACACGTATGTATGTATACATACATTTACATGTACGTAAAACATTACGTGCACATATGCTGTTATATATGCCTATATATATATATATATATATGTGTGTGTGTGTGTGTGTGTGTGTGTGTGTAGACACATATATATATATATATATACATATATATATATATATATATATATGCATATATATATATATTTATATATATGCATATATATATACATACATATATATATATATATGTGTATGTATGTATGTATGTATGTATGTATGTATTCACATAATACATATATATATATGAGTGGTCATAAGTTACCACTTCTACATTGTTATGTGTCCCTATGTATGTTTACGCTCGCACGTATGTGAGTATATACTGAGTATATAGAGTATATATGTGTTGGCAAGTACTTGTATGCGTGTATGTGCGCGCGCGCGTGTGTGTGTGCGCGCGTGTGTGTGTTTGAGCTGACTTCGAGAAATATTCAAACGTATTAATTACTAAACTGCTAGCAATTGTTTTATGAGTTCAAATTCTGGTATTCCTAAACGGAACATTAACATTCTGTAGCAAAAGACTTCTCTAATATGGCTTCAGAACACAAGAATTTCTTTTTTAAAAGGACATTGCTTTCTAGAGACTAACGTGGTGTACGTATACAAAATATATATATATTTCTTTTTCCACAAATGTAAATGCCAAATTTGGATGTGTTGAAATATCAATATCTGAATATATATATATATATATATATATATATACATGTGTGTGAATGTATATATGTATAAAGCCTTGGCCAAAAGTCACCCGACAGTGAATCAAATGTCCATAAATACTATCTGTAAATTCTGTATTGACTCGAATGGAAAAAATGTGTCGCTCAAGAAGGACTTTAGTTTGAACAATTTCCATGATGTTTCATATTTAGATGTTATTACTAAATTCATTCAGTTGTTAAACATAATTCTTGGAATTAAATAGTTTTGATTTACTGTTGAGTGACTTTTGCCCAAACCTGTATATATTTACATATATCTATATGGATATATATAGAAC
>NC_068985.1:100423205-100430207 GCF_001194135.2 Octopus bimaculoides | reverse complement strand
TTGGGCGTCTTTTACTATAGCCTCGTACAGAGTGGATTTGATAGACGGAAGCTGAAAGAAACCCGTCGTAAATATATGTATATGCATATATATGTGTGTGTGTTTGTGTGTCTGTGTTTGTCCCCCCAACGTCGCTTGACAATCGATGCTGGTGTGTTTACGTCCCCGTAACTTAGCGGTTCAGCAAAAGAGCCCGATAAAATAAGTACTAGGCTTACAAAGTATAAGTCCTGGGTTAGATTTGCTCGACTAAAGGCGGTGCTCCAGCATGGCCGCAGTGAAATGACTGAAACAAGTAAAAGAGTAAAGAGTATGCATGTATGTATTTAAAAACGGGCACTCCACCGGTTATGCCGACGAGGGTTCCAGTTGATCCGATTAACGGAACAGCCTGCTTGTGAAATTAACGTGCAAGTGGCTGAGCACTCCACAGACACGTGTACTCTTAACGTAGTTGTCGGGGAGATTCATCGTGACACAGAATGTAACACGGTCGACCCTTTGATATACAGTGGACTGGTGCCCCGTGTAATAAAGTATCTTGCTCAAGGACACAACGCGCCGCCGTGAATCGAACTCACAATCTTATGACCATGAACCGAATATCCTAACCACTAAGCCACGCACCTTCTCCCATCCCCTCCCGCATAGCCCCGGCCCGCGCGCACGCAAACACACATGTCATACAGGGGAAATATTGGTGGGTAGAAATTAATCAATATATATACTAATAAAGGCGTCGAGCTGGCAGAAACGTTAGCACGCCGGGCGAAATGTTTAGCGGTATTTCGTCTGCCGCTACGTTCTGAGTTCAAATTCCGCCGAGGTTGACTTTGCCTTTTTTATCCTTTCGGGGTCGATTAAATAAGTACCAGTTACGCACTGGGGTCGATATAATCGACTGAATCCGTTTGTCTGTCCTTGTTTGTCCCCTCTGTGTGTAGCCATTTGTGGGCAGTAAATAAATTAATGTTCCTTTTAAAAATACCCCAAAATCTTTTGCCGAACGGCTATGTCACGCGAACGTAAACAAACCAGCATTGGTTGTCAAGAAATGGAAAGGGGGCTGACACAAACAAATAATGCACTTACAAACAAGCATGCTATATATATACTGCGGGCTTACACACAGTTTCCCTTCACCATATACACTTATTCATTTATGGTCAATGGTTCGAAGTTTATAGTAGAAAACACTTTCCTGAGAGTCCGCGCATTAGGACTGAACTCTAAACGACGATCTTCGTAACCGTGCAGTCATACCTAGTTAACGTACCTTAATAAATCATGAGAGCTTCTACTTAACATGTTTAAATGTCATCCACAGATACCAGATTGAGCATACAAAAAGGCTCAAATAGAGAGGATATTTGAACCAGCATCGTACGTAAATAACAGCCTTATATCTTTAAACAGAAAAAGAAACATAATCAGATTTAACTGGTCAGAAAATAGAACGTAAAAATATGGATTTTAAGTACCCTTCTAGTCGTGCTTAACATATATTTCCACGATAATCACAAGATAATGCTTAAATAGAATTAACGTAAAGGTCAGTTGAACGTCGAAGAAGGGAAAAACAATAAAACTACAAAACACACAGTCGACACGAAACAAAATCTCTCGTAAACTAGCCCTAACTTATAATAGCACGTAACCAAAGAATGTTGGAACTGTTGCTGTTGTCTCTTGTTCATGTTTGTAATTCTGAACGAAATATGACCAGCATACCATTTATCCATGTACTACATAACAACAGCCAAAAGTTGTTAAAAAAAAACACCACTTAAAAAATATATATATATATATGGACTTATCGCAATGGAAAACTAACGTCTTAGAAAATATCTTTACGGTAGGATTATAAAAATAGAAAAGAACTTCGTTGTCAAACATAACATTTTCGTCGAAATTATTCTAGAGAAAACTACAAGTCATGACAAAACACTTCTGATTCCAAACTATACTTAGATATGGAAAGAAAGATCAAATAGCGATGGAGACTTCAAAATATACATGAAATCTTGTATCTCTTACTTCGGTGCCACAAACGACATTTGGTCACTAAAAAGGACACAACTACGCACTAGGAATTCAAACGCTTAGAAATGAAGTAAACGGAACAAAATAGGCGCAGATGTGACTCATAGGCACAGATGTGACGTGACTCAAAGGCGCAGATGTGACTCACAGGCGCAGATGTGACTCATAGGCACAGATGTGACTCATAGGTGCAGATGTGACTCGTAAGCGTAGATGTGAATCATAGGCACAGATGTGGTTCATAGGTGCAGATGTGGCTCATAGACACAGGTTTGGTTCAAAGGTGCAAGTGTTGTTCATAGGCGCATGCATGGGTGTGTGGTAAGAACTTTGCTTCCCAATCACAGGGTTCAGCCCCACTGCCTTGGGCATGTCTCTTCTGGAATAGCGTCGAGCCTGACAAAAGCCTTGTGAGTGGATTTGGTAGACGGAACCTGAAAGAAGTCTGTAGTATGTGTGTGTGTCCTTGTGTCTGCGTAGAAGAAGGGAGTAAAAGAATAAGGAGATGGAAAGAGAGAAGAAAAAGAAGCACAAAAGTTCATAGTTCAACTTTCCGAAGTTATAGAAACCAAAGCGTGAGTCCTTAGGTGCAATCCTGCGTAGATCCATGAGCGTAAGTCTTTAGTTGCAATTCGCTGCATCGGAAATCTACAATGGCTCCATAACTACCGTCTCGGCTATAACCTTGGAGCTTCAGTAATACTTTACAGCACTTACCTAGCGTACCTAATAGTTTAGATCACCTGTGAACTAGCCTCCTATACTTTGTATATACACATATAAGCAGTAAACCTCACAATCATGAGTTCTTCCATTTCCACAGATACTGCTACACAACTTTAATTATCGCTAATTTATCACAAATACAACAGAAACAGCATTTTCCAGGCATCAGAAACCAAATATATTTTCGTTAATAATTGAACTGATATATCAATATACACCTACAAACATTTATACTATATGAAGCATCAGTTTTTAATTTTAACCTTGCTTTTAGTCGCAGATCAGTTCTGATAAAGCAGACCTTTGATCAAAACGTTCTTGCTGTATCCATCATATTTTCGAACAATGAATACAGGACAACATTAATCCATTGTCATTCTTCTTTTAAGCTAATAAACAATGGCATAGGGAAAATATAGCTATTATATCTAGCAAGTAGAGTGATCAAGCCAAGAAGCTCTTTGAATCTTTTACGGTAAATGCCCAGAAGGAAAGAAGAAACCGCGGTATAGCAACAATAGCAGACTTTTACGTGTAAGTAACGAACAAGACGGCAACAATTACATTCATTATTGTGACTTTAGGCACGTACTTGTATCGTCACATCCAAGCTGAAACGTGTAGCATCTACGATAATTCTTTCATAATCTAGCCCAAAGTCGAAACCTCTTCTTCATCATGTTATAATTCGATCAATTTCAACAATTGCAATTATTCAATTGTTATCAAAGAGGAATATTTGCAGCAATTTGTCGATTGCTTTTGATTCAGGGCAACGATTCCTAGCTTCAGTGTTAACACTTGACACATTGAAACTGTCAGGTTAATAAACATGTAAATTTTATTCAAACCATTTTTCAGTAGCTATTCTAAATTATTTTCAAGGGAGTTCTATCATTTATGTAACGTTCTTTCATAAAATAATTACGTTATTTCTCTTTATATATACTTTTTGTCTTTGTTGCCGTACACATTCGATAGTTTTCTTACAAAGGGGTCTAATGCTCTTAGCAAATCTAGAGACCAAGCGTCACGGAAACGCCGACGCGCAGACAATCGCTATCAAACCGAGTACTGTCGTGAGTGACGGCACTGCATTGAACCAAGCTCCACTATGAGGCTTGGAAACATGTCACAGGGTGCTGGTCAAATTTGCACGCTAACCTTTCTGAGATCATGCTACAATGGATGGCATCCCATTTTCTTTTACATTTGTTCTTTCATTTGAAAGGACCAGACGTCCACTGAAAAGAGATGCACGTCAACAGGGCGCAGGTCGCGCGCCCTAATCACAAATGCTTCAGTTGTGTTATGCAGAATCATGCCTTAACTATGAAAAGAAATGGAGGACATAATTGAAGTATTTAACTTAAGTAAAAACATTTGATTTCAAATCTGATTGCTTATGCTGATTTCAAATTTTGACACAAGGCCAGTAAGTTCTAGACAGTGGGTAACTGGATTACATCAACCCGGTGTTCAACTGGTACTTATTTTATTGACCCCGAAAGGATGAAAAGCAAAGCCAACCTCAGCAGAGTTTGAACTCAGAACGTAAAGACAGACGAAATGTCTCTAAGCATTTTCCCCAGCCTGCTAACCATTCTGCCAGTTCGGCACCTTATACTTTCATTATACTAAGCAAATTAAGGCAGCGAGCTGGCGGAAACGTTAGCACGCCGGGAAACGTTAGCAGTATTTCGTCTGCCGCTACGTTCTGAGTTCAAATTTCTCCGAGGTCGATTTTGCTTTTCATCCTTTCGGAGTCGATAAATTAAGTACCAGTTACATACTGAGGTCCGTATAATCGACTGGCTCCTCCCACAAAATTTCGGGCCCTTTGCCTAGAGTAGAAAAGATTATATTATGCAAATTCATGAAGGCAAAAAAAAAAATGACATATTTTTAAATTTTCAGTATGAAATATGTTCGAGTTTTATGCTAAAACTCTTTAAGCGCACTTAGACTTTTGAATGATATCGAAAACATTTTGAACTTAATATAATAATATTATGAATCGTATCCATCAAAACAGAAATATGAAAATTCAATAAAGGATATATTCCAACGGGTCCCGCTATTTAATGTTATTAATAATAATATTGAACGAGGGTTGAATCTTTGCATTCTAATGTACGCCATTTCTGGAAAATAAGTAACTAAATAAACAAATCCGGTTAATTTCCCAGCAGATTTTTATCTCATAAAAGAAAATTCTGCCAGAATATGACAGCATTGCGAGCGAGAAGAGCCAACGATGGTAACCAAATGATTAAAGATACATCATTTAGGCAGTTCATAAAAGCTGTTTGAGACCGAGGAATACTAAAACCTAAATCTCATTGCATTAAATTACACGCTCTCTACTCTACATATACTTCCTTCCATAACATTACCCTCTCCATTATCCGAAAAAACAAACACTATACACGAAGCTTTTGTTAAATGTCTCAATGTAAACGAAATAAAAACCAAACAAAATGTGTAAATGAAAAGGTGCGGATATATTTAAAGGTATGTTTTCATTGACATTCGATAACGCTCTAAAGAAATTGCAATCCTCTCCTTTATCATTTCTTAGCAAAGTATTCGTTACTTCCGTTCTTATCTTTAGAAAATAAGATATAGAAGACATTCACCTACCTCAATATAAATTCTATTTGAAGTCACCTTTCATATCTTTGACAGGTATAAATTTTGGCGCTAAGTGTTTACTTCGATAATATCAAACTTTAGCAAATAATCCAGTGACAACATACTGAAGAAACACTATTATAAGGAATCAATCGAGGACAATGAAACGGTGAATTTAGGTACAGATATTATTATCTGCCGAGAAGTGGTAAATGCCATTTTATTGAATTAATATCCATTGAGCCAACGCGGGAGTGGATAAATTGTAGCTTTACTTGATGGAAACGTCAACCAAATCAACATCAGATTCTGCCCTATTCACTTAAAAAATAATGAACGCATTCAACAATATACACATATACGTACGTACATAACAACATAAATACATATATGCATACATACATACGTACGTACATACATACATGCATGTAGAAGCACAATGGCCCAGTGGTTAGGGCAGTGGACTCGCGGTTTCGATTCCCAGACCGGGTGTTGTGAGTGTTTATTGAGCGAAAACACCTAAATTTCCACGAGGCTCCGGCAGGGGCTGGTGGCGAACACTGCTGTACTCTTTCACCACAACTTTCTCTCACTCTTACTTCCTGTTTCTGTTGTACCTGTATTTCAAAGGGCCCGCCTTGTCACACTGAATCTCCCCGGGAATTACGTTAAGGGTACACGTGTCTGCGGAGTGCTCAGCCACTTGCACGTTAATTTCACGAGCAGGCTGTGCCATTGAACGGATCAACTGGAACCCTCGTCGTCATAACCAACAGAATGCCACATACATACATACATGCACATATACGCGAGATCTATGATATAAGAGTTTTATTCGGCTCCATGCAATAAGTTTCGCTGGCTCAAACGACCCTAACTCGTCGGTTTCTATTAGCCTGACGAGTTAATTTCCTTCGACGAGCCTATGTGGAGCCGAATAAAACTGTTTCGCACACATTCACTTCCGTATGTCAACTCTGTATGTATTGTCTTGTTTGCACTTCGCCCTTTATTCTCCGCAAATTTCGCGAGCACCGCCACCATTGGAAGTTCTTATCATTAATCGTGCGAAATTGAGTAATACTATTTGGTTGACAACTGATGAAGAATTAGGGACATTCTGTGTCTGTCTCCCGTCCGGTTGTACACGCAGTATACGCTAGATGTTTTTTTACTTATCATTTGTTTATCTATATATATAGAAATGAGAATGTCTGTCTGTCTGTGTGAATCCCTAAAACTCGAGAACTACGCAACCAATTTCATTCAAATTTTACAGATGCCTTACTTAGGGTTCCAGTTGTGTTTTAGTCAAAAAAAATTTTAACTTCTTCCAGAGTTCGAGCCCACAGCAACATAATATCTCCTCCACTATTTAAGTATTACGTGTCAAAAGTGAAACAAAAACACTCATGTCAAATACTTTCACTTTAAAAATGAAACTATTCTACTAACTGAAACAATCACATTTCGATACTGTAATGTATATGTACACGTATATGCATAGATATATATATATATATATATATAGATATAGATCTATATGCATACATGTATATGTATACACATGTGTAGATGTATATACATATATATATAGAT
>NC_068985.1:100409587-100421055 GCF_001194135.2 Octopus bimaculoides | reverse complement strand
CCTTGCTTCCACACCTGAAACTTCTCCTCTAGTTCTGAGTGACTCCGCAATTAGGGCAAGGTCATCAGCATAGAGGAGCTCCCAGGGGCAACCTGTCTTGAACTCCTCTGTGATTGCCTGGAGGACTATGATAAATAAGAGGGGGCTGAGGACGGAACCTTGGTGGACCCCTACTTCTACCCAGAATTCATTGCTGTACTCATTTCCAACCCTCACCTTACTGGCAGCATCTCTGTACATGGCTCGCACAGCTCTCACTAACCATTCTTCTATCCCAAGTTTCCTCATTGACCACCAGATAAGGGATCGGGGGACCCTGTCAAAGGCTTTCTCCATGTCAACGAAAGCCGTGTTTATAAAGAAATTCTTCCAGTTTCCGTTGGATGTCTTATGCTTTAGCTAGCCCAGACCGACCAATCTTGTGAGTGGATTTTCTTGACAGAAACTGAAAGCCCTTACATTTGTGTGTGTATCTTGGCAAGGATAGGGTTGATAGTGACTTCAAAGTTCTGCCTTGGTTAACTACGTCAGTCAGTGATACAAGATCAGTAGTGCTGATAAAAGTGAATACTTTATTTGGTTTCGGTGGTTGTAAGAGAAGCTGCAAGTGGACACGAGAAATAGGGACCGTTGCGATGGAAGCGTTTTAAATACCAAAAATCAGTCTTTATATCCTTATAGACGTGGGAAATATTATTAGAGTGCTGAATATTGTAGTATTCTTTGGGAGGTCTTCTCATGTAGACGCACCAGGCTAAGTACACAGACGTATCATAGCAAATGAGATTTGGTATGGGAGCCAGAACACCACCTCAGTAGCAGGCGCCCAGCCCTGCATACCAGCCAAATATCACTGCCAACAATATATTCAATAGCAGTGATTCTTCACTTATTAGTATAGAAAATAACCAGCAGGCTTAGTAAAAAGTAAATATTGAGCGTCGGAAGCAGTAATAATACCACAAGGTATTTTGGTATTTGTGCTCCATATCTGCAAGAGCACCACCCTGGCAATGCTCCTTTTACAACCCTGAAAGCTAGCAGCTCCAGCATTCACCATTCTTTATTTTTTTCTACAAAAATCTATGCAGATCTTTGAAGTGTGCTTGAATCTCCCATCACACACAACTGCCATCCATCAGCAAGAATTAGGCTGTACCACCTGACCATGTTTGGCATGAAAATCTGGCTACAGGTGCTGACTCATCTCATTTTGACATTAACATCTTGGTTCAATAGCTTCCTGTCAAATAGCACAGACGTCGTGGTTAAGAAGCTTGCTTGACAACCACGTAGCTCTAGGTTCAATGTCATTGTGCAGCACTAGGCCAACCAATGCCTTGAAAGTGAATTTGGATGAGGGAAATAGTGAGGAAGCCCGTGTATATATATATACTTCACCCTCGCACCTCATTTGACAACCGCTCTTGATTTCTGTCCCTGTAAATTAGTGGCTTGGCTAAAACGACCGACTTTAGGAAAAAAAAAATCAGTTCCATTGATACTGCTCAGTGGTGTTCCAGAATGATTACAGTTCAATAATTGAAACAAGTTAGAGATAAGGGATATACACTACGAAGTAGATAGGCATTCGTTAGTCTTGAGGGACCATGGATCTGCGCCTGGAGAATTCGTCAGCTGCTGATGGAGCCATTTCATTTCTGTTGCTGCAGTACAGGCCCACATGTGAGTTACGCTTGCATTTGAAACCCTCCCCAAATGTTACCGACTTCTTTCTTCGAAAGAGTGTTTCTTTAGTGGCAAGTTCTAGTTTGCTTCCCTACGCCCAGTCCCTTTGCATAGTATTTGTCTCCAGTGTGGGCGATCAATTTCGACCTTCCTATTTCAGGACATCTAGATCTATTGACTTCATATCTCTCTTTTAGACGACTTTGAAACGAAGATGAGCCTGGCGAATGTAGAGGATGCTGATTGCAGTATCTAAGGAATGGTTATCAGAGATGGTAGAGCCGAAATAGTTGAATTCATGGTGGTGGAAGGTTACGTCCATGAATTAAGTTAGAATCATACAATAGGATTGTGGTTCAATGCAATATATGAATACATCAATCACCTTTTATAATTTGAGGTAGACGTGTAGAGAAAAATATATTTAATCCTTTAGCAGTTAAACCAGCCAAAATATTGTTTTAGGTTAAAAGTGATCAGATCTAGTTTCTTACACCAATCCTACAATGTCATTCTAAAAATTAACATTTACCTCATCAAAATCTACAAAATAATGTGACTAAGAAAGCATTAAATTTGACAGAATGTGAATGCTAAAGGGTTAAAAAATAACTATCTTGCGTGTAGTTTCTGAAATTCAGTTATTTATGGTATGCCCTCCAGTCCCAAAGCCCTGTTTTCCCTTCTGACTAAAATACTCTGAGAAAGAATCTTCAAATACATAATTTACATAAACATTTATCACACTTAGAGTCCTGCAATAAACAATAAATCCGAAACTCAAGTAGACAAATAGAAAAACAAAGGCCAAGTAGATACTTAAACGTTTATTCAATTGAACATCACAATAAAATATGTAATGTTTACTTTAGCTTCTTCTTGGGCCGCAGATTATTACTATGGCCACATTTCCTTTTACGGCAGTTGGTAGCACGTGGGTGAAGGCGAGCATAGCACCTGAAAGAACAGTAAAAGAAGATATTAATTTACTGGAACATAGTGAGAAAGAAAGAGTCAATAGTATTACATTGTTGTAACAGATTATTAAAAGTAACAAGCAAATCTCTTAAATCATACCCTCTAATAAACAATATATTTTGCAGTCCAAACAATCAGTAGTGATCAAGACTGCAATATCTTTGATTAATTTTCCTTAACTGTAATACAAAGAGTATTACTAGAGTTGAATCTTTATATAGAAGTGAAAAACAGGGATCTCGATAAAAATTAAACCCGGCTCAGGGATTTAGTCAGTCATTCAGAATCTAACCACAAATACATTTTTCGCTAATTAAGAGGACCCATCAAGCCAAGTGAAATCATAGTCGCAGCTGATGCTGGTGCCATGTAAACTGGCACTCATGCCAATGGCAAGTAGAGAGCACCCTTTTGAGCATTGGGCCTCACAGAGGCAATGACGAAGGACTAAGACCTTTGGCATTGTTGTGCTTGAGAAGAACAACCATTACACTATCAGAGTGGTTGGCATCAAGAAGGGCATCCAGCCACAGAAACCATGTCCAATCAGACTGGAGTCTGGTGCAGCCTTCCAGCCCGAGACAAAGCATCCAACCCATGCCAGCATGGACAACGGACGTTTAAATGATGATGACAACATACTAGCATATAAGACATTTGTCGAGGAAAAGTAATTCTGTGCATGTAAATACAATGCTGTGACAGTATATTTGAACAAAGTATGAAACCGTAAATTTATCACATAAACTACATTACATGAGTACTGTATTTCAATTCTCTGCATCAGATCAACTGCATAATTATTTCTACTTTGATCAAGAGAATTGTTATACAGTACGTAAAACATACATAGTGGCTATGATGTTTCATGTTACCACAATAGGTCATCAGGGAGGTGTACCATACTACTTTGTCATTAATGCATTACAAATAGCTGAGAAACTGATGAAAATTACATTCTTCTCATCATTCTAGAATTTCATTTACATTATCAAAAACCATTTAACTCTTTAGCATTCATGAGTACCTTCAAATGTAATGTTATTGATTCACATTATTCTGAATTAATCATAGCTACAAGATCTTGAAGTGCTAGTTTATTCTTCGAATGACATTTTGAATACAAAACAGACAGAATATTTGGGATGGATATAGACGATTTAAATGCTAAAAAGTTAATGGTAGCACTCATTAATCCTTTAGCATCTAAACTGACCATGTGGCTGAAATATTCTGCCTGTTTTACAGTCAGAACCAGCCTTTTAGAAAGTACCATATAATGTTCTATAAATGCTAAAGGGCTAAATAATGTACAACATATCAAGTGTGGATTATGTATACCAGGTAAGGAGGTACGAGATATGATCTCTCCATATAACTGCCAACATGCCATAAGCAATTATTGGTAAGTTAGTGCTAGCAGATGGATATTTTGGCTTCTTTTTAATACTCTACTTATAGTTACATTAAATGCAGGGCAATTTTTTTTTTATACATGTAAAAATACAAAAGCACAGCCTATATGCTGGCAAATACAGTAATTAATTCCAATCTAAAAACAAACAGTAACAGGTTGTACTTACTTTCGGCAGATCATCTTCTCACAGTTGTATTTTGAAGCAAGCATACGTAAACTGGGTTCAATGATACCACCAGGAAGGCGGAGTAGCAAATGGAGAGTACTTCCTGCAACACAACAATGAATAAATAAATATTAATTCAGAAATAATTCACAAGCAAAGTATAAACATTCTTACAGCAAATATGTAATAGGTGCCGGTAGCACGTGAGAAACATTCTAGGAAGATCGATGCCAGTGCCGCTGGACTGGTTTCTGTGCAGGTGGCACATGGAAGCACATACTACACTCTCGGAGTGGTTGGCATTAGGAAGGGCGTCCAGCTGTAGAAACTCTAGCAAATCAGATTGGAGCCTGGTGTAGCCATCTGGTTCGCCAATCCTCAGTCAAATCGTCCAACCCATGCTAGTATGGAAGGGTTAGGGTTAGGTTGAGAAATTAGAGAAACCCAGGTGCTGACTGGTGCTCTAAGTTATCAATCATGGAAAGATGAAAAGCTCAGATGATCTCAGCCAGATCAAATATCACTCTTACACCTAATGCCCTAACAATTCTGTCATTTGGTTTTCCATGGTGGCAAAGGTTATAGAAGACTCTTTTCAACAGCTGGATGACTTCGCTGTCATGAATTGTCAATTGTTTTGATGGCTATTTTCCATTCAACTTGCCTGCACATGTCAAAACTGCAGTATCAACCATTTCTTTTTCTGGAGAGTTTCAATATCTTGCTTAGACACAGACAATAAATATGTACATGACATGCAGCCTAGTAGTTTCCATCAATCAACTCCTATTACAAGCCATCATCCAACTGTAGGCTTGCTACAGAAGAAAACACTTGCCCGAAATGTCACATGTTAATACAAATGACAATAGTTTTAAATTGTTGCCACCTATAAAGATTCCAAATTCCATATTAATGAACATTAACCCTAATATAAAACCTATATATCATAGTACAACTCTTTTCTGACCATTTTTTTCAAAAGCAATAAAATCTGTAAGTTTCTTTGATGATGGTAACCTAGTCGGAAACAAATTAAGTAATATCTAACAACCAAACATAAAATATTTCATGTACAAATGTCTCACCAGAGGTAAAATCTGGATGACTCCCAAGAGGGGAACAAATGGATGAACTATTCTAGAATGGGGAAAAGTGGACACTGAATAAATCACCTAGCTTTGCAACAGAAAAATAAGTCCAGGTTTGTAATTTCGTATGTCAAGATAAAGCTTACATTACTAATATTGTATAAAAGTCACAGGACAGCAATCAATCTTATTTCATTCTGTTAATGTATCAATTTGATTCGCAAGTGAATATGAACAGAGATCCATACTATCACCCACTCATTCAAAGAACTGTGCAGTGGGATCAAACCTGGAACATCATTGCAAAGAAAACAACACAACTGTCTGAGACAGTGTAAAAATGTTATGCTAACAACTTTTCACCAAAAGACACGAAAACATTTTGAATGCTAAAGAACATGCAAATGCCAAAGATCTTACCTGTAGCAACACCATATTCACTCAGCCTAGCAGTTTCGTCCAGCTGTTTGCCCGAGTACACAAGTCGTTGCAGGCTCTGGGGGATTCCTGAAAGACAATTTGCATAATTAAAAATTTAAACATTAACCTGTTTATTGTATATGACTTAGCTAAGATTCAATTATGAACAGAAAATATATTTAAAAAAATCCGTGCATACATAAATCCATGAATAAGTTTCAAATTCACCCTTATCAATGTAACCAACACAGACATGACAACGTCAACTTTGAAACAAATTGGCAAAAGAAGAGGACTCTACCAATACTCCAACATAAGCACAAGAGGATGAGTGGTTCTTATGATATGCTGGAAATCAATTAACGAGGTGCAAGCACTTTTCAAGTTAAAGATTACATTGTCCATATCAGTCACTATATCAATGTTCAGACAGGATTTGTTGAGACAGAAAAATGCCTTTTCTCTCACTAATTTCCAATCAAAATTGCAAACAAGACCGCTTGACAAGGAGACAGAAACACAATGTAATATAAATACAATGGGCTTCTTTACAGTTTCTATTTACCACATAAACCCACAGATTTGTTAATTACTTTTTACTAACAGTTTGAAACTTCGTATACTGGTGGAATGTCTCACACAGAACACAGTTTATTTTGAACAAAATTTGGTATTTTAGAAGTTATTTTATGTTGTCGTATTTGGATAATTTCAACCAATCAACGATGTGTATTCGGTTGAAGAAAGCTGCTGCTGTTTGCGATAGTACCAGAAGAGGAACAACTTCCGGGTCATCTCCACTGTTCTATTTTAATCATTACTGCTTGTGTTGCCTATTTTTTTGATTCTCGCGTCAGAGTAACCAGTAAACATCGAAGAATCAACACCAAGAAGCAAGAAATATTATTTACATATATTTATTGTTTGCCTGACATCAGTGTTATATTTGCACATAAAGTGCACCAGTGTTTAAAAGACTTACAGAGCTATGAGTCTCCAGCTAGCTTCTTTGCCGTTCATGTATATGTAGTTTCAAAATGCCTTACGAATAGAACAGTGGTGACATTTAGAAGAGATGACCCAGAAGTTGTTATTTTTCGATTACTATCGCAAACAGCAGTAGCCTTCTTCAACCGAATACATATCACTGATTGGCTGAAATTACCCAAATACAACAACTTTACACGAAATAACTTCTAAAATACCAAATTTTGTCAAAAATGTTCTAAGTAAACCGTGCTCTGTGTGAGAATTACATTATTTACATTTGACAGATATTTGCCCTCATTTTGGTAACATTTCAGCTGATATACCTTCCAGCCTTCGGGCATATGGCATAGTGGTTAAGAGTGCAGGCTACTAACCCCAAGATTCCGAGTTAAATTCCAGGCAGCGACTTGAATAATAACATTGAAAAATACCATAGGAATGAGAACCCAGGTTCGAAATTTCCCCAAGACACCTCAGCAACAAACAAGATGGCAAATATCTGTCAAATGTAAATAATGTACATAATTCCTTATCCCTTAAATAGAACTGTATTAAAAAGAATTAATTAAAAAATCTGTGAGCCAAATTGAACAGATCCGACCCAGGACTATAGGAAGTACTTCACCCTTTCCCTACCACATTTCTGTAGAAATGCTCTTTGAAACATGCGTTCTCAGGCAGGTTGACAACAAAAAGATTAATTAAGGTGCTGTGTAGTGGGACTGAAACCAAAACCATATGGTTACGAAACAACCATCAGAAATGAAGTTATTAAACGTACTAGTTGGAGCATGGCAAATATGTATTGTAGTCATTACAGCCGAGTACTTTTATATACCAGCAGACGCTGGGTTGTGCTCGTAGAAGTATGAATGGGAAATCCAGAACACAAACTATACAAAGGATGTTAACAAATTGGGTAACATTTAAAATTGTGAGAGTGGACAGATATTATATATTTAAGAAACAGAAAATCACCAATAAACCTACAAAATAAAGGCAAAATAATAGCAATATGGCTGAGAGCAGAACTTATACAACTATAAGGACTTGAGTTAATTCAAATAATGAGCATCTGAGAAAAATAAACTAGGTTAGTTTAAGATGTAAAGGATTTTACAAAAGCATGAGACAAAACTCTCCATGAATGTACTCTATCAGACTAGTAAATGTAGGCACACTGTGTCATAGCTGTAACTCTGCTTTTATGGAAAATTAAGTGAATTTTTATATAAATATACACAAGCCAAAAACATTTAATACATATTTGCTGTAGTAGTTTTCTTATGCTTAGCTACTCTATTTCTGTTTCCCTTACAAAATTCTGATTTTACCATGCCAGACGTTAGCACCCTCAACCCATTCCTTCCTCTTCATCTAGATGGTTTCTACATGTAATTACCCAAATTTTGCTAACACTAATCACAATTTATCCCTTTCACACTCTACAACTGCCAATCCGACATAACCACATTCTTATGCGTGAAGCAATAACATAACTACTTTTTATTTCCTTCAATTACTATCAAAACCAGAACAGAAAAGGTTTGATGGAAGGAGGAGGAGAAATGCATAAAATACTTACCTTCCCTGGCTGTAATTGAATCCATCACATCCATTGTGGTGGTGGATGAATGCATGTCAAGGGCCAGGGTCTTCCCGGCCAAATTCGATACAAAGAGTTGCATTTTCGTATCTGAAATGAGAAGCCAACAACACTATCACTATGTCTGCATAATACAGTGAAACAGACACTTCTCCACATCAACTGTGATGAAGACCCACTCCATACATAATCTGCAACGCAAATTCCCAAACCCAGATTATCAAAGTTAGCAAAATCTGAAGAAAAATGAATTTTTGTAAACTTTTAGCACCATAAGGTATTAGAGAATCCAGATTATATATTCCACTGACTTACCCAGCAGTCTTACATCTAAGCATTAATACCTCTATTTTTAATCTCAGATGTAATACATATATTCCCATTACTGAGCAATTTGCTATAGATGTCAGACCCTATCTATAGAAAGAGCCACAGCTTTACTTTTCAATTAGTTTACTTCCCACCATCATCATCCTCAGGTCTGCTCACCATGCTGGGATGGATGGGATGATTTGATAGTTGACCAGCTTGGGAGTTGCCAGGGTTCCATTTGTATGTTTTGGGATGGTTTTTACAGCTGCATGACCCTTTCCAATGGCAACCACTTTACAGAGCATACTTGATACTTTAACGTGACACAAGACAAAGATCTCTCAGCTAAGGGATGTATGCATAGACAGCCGTGATTTTATTTAGCTTGGTATGTCTTCTCCAGCACAGCAAACCAGTCCCTTATGTCATCTGTGAGGCCCAACATCAGATCTTTTCTCACCACTTCATCTTATGTCTCCGTGGATCTACCCTTTTACATGTCCCCCCCCCCTTCTAACTTCTAAGAATTAAATTTGATTCACAGCTACAATTACTATCTATCTACATGTACCTCAGAAAAATCATTCAAGCGAGGTCATTGCCAGTGCTGCTGGACTGGCTCCTGTGCAGGTGGCACACAAAAAACACCATTTTGAGTGTGGCCGTTGCCAGTACGGCGTGACTGGCCCTCGTGCCGGTGACACGTAAAAGCACACACTACACTCTCGGAGTGGTTGGCATTAGGAAGGGCATCCAGCTGTAGAAACTCTGCCAGACCAAATTGGAGCCTGGTGCAGCCATCCGGTTCACCCGTCCTCAGTCAAATTGTCCAACCCAAGCTAGCATGGAAAGCGAACGTTAAACAATGATGACTACTGGACAAAGAGAAACCTTGCTCAGTGTGACAAGAAATGCTGGTGTTGGTGTACATGATACTTTAAATACTAAAATACAAAGTCTTGTTTTTAAAGAGCTTATGTTGAAATTCAACTTTTCTAGCATTATAAGCTATGTAAGCATAGCTTAATTTTTAATTCCTTTTCACTATTAAAGGTTTATCAACACTTCATACTAAATCAAAATTTCAACTCATTCAAAGTACATACACTGGACAAAATTGATCAATGCAAATTTCAAATGTTGCAATGGGGAAAAGTTACTTAGAATAACCATTAACTTCAACATACATTACAAGAATAATACATTCCATGAGTAAAGTTAACCCAGTTGACACCAATCTGCCTGCGATGATCCAGATTCTATGATACTAAATTCCTGTTTTAAATCAACTAATTTAAAAACATCAAAATTTCATGTTAAATTTTTTATGTACCAAATATTGCTTTATTATTATTTTTACAATTTATTGAAGCATGGGAACAGTAATGTTTTGTGGGTTTCAACATCATTCCAGAAAAGATTGACATTTTATGCAACACTTATTGAATAGGATTCCTGACATCTACTTTTAGCATGATATACAGAACTAGGTTCAAATGTATAATTGTTTGAATTGATCCAAGAATAAAACACCTTTCTGGCAACATTTGAAAGTTGAATCCAATCTCTCACTAGACTTTGAACCCCTAAATATTTCACATCACTTATATAATAGTAAAAGATTTTCTTATCCCCTTAAACCTACAAAAATTCGAAATTACATCCCTACCCCACGAATCTAGCTGTTTCAGACACGTGATTTACACAAAAATGGTAAATTGTTCTTCAACTCATAGCAGAGAGTAAAAACAAATCACTGCATTGTATAGAATTGTGCACAAGGCCAGCAATTTTTCAGGGGAAGGGGAAAGTCGGTTAAATGTCACAAGAAAGGCAAAGTTGATCAGCAAAAATGCTTAGCATTTTGTCCTATTCTGCGAGCTGTCCGGACATTTTTGTACGAGGAAAATGGTTATCAATGACACCGGCTTCCTATATGCTATCTCTTAAATTAGCGCACATGACTACGAAAGTAAAAAATTTAATATCCACGTCCCATCTACCACCTATATAGAATATAAATGGGAAACGTAATATAGGAGAAAAACGATATATACTAATTATAAACGACCTTGACCTACAGACTAAGTTACTTATAACCAACCAACATCCAATTGTTTAAAACAGTATTAAGGCTTGGCATTTTATTTCTTTATCCATTCAAATATACCTTCGATCATCAATAAATTATTTCAGCACCAAGGATGTACACGCCCAGAGTTCGGAGATCAGAGCTCTTACGGAGTATAAAAGGGCTAATAAACGGTATTCTTAGAAATAGCACGAAAGAATACCCATCCGGTACCGAATAAACAGAACATATGAACTTAAGGTGTATTCAACACAGGTCGTTATTGTAAACGTTTAACATATCCCTATAAGTTTTGCAAACAACAAATGACATTCATATTTAACATTTTTAATACCAAACCGTCTAAAATAGTCCTTGCTCCTGCAATACAAACTTCATATCTTGGAGAGATCTAAGTTGTAGCGACACAGCACAATACGTCAATTTACTCTCCATTAGCAGCTTAAATAATGACAAGTCTATCTTACTACATTCTCTAATATTTTCAAAATTAATTGAAGCTTAATTTAAATCCATATACATAATAGATATCTCGACAAGCACCAATACACGAAATTCTCTGCCCTTGAGTCACTCTTGGACTTCTGCCGATAATCATAAATATGTGTGTGCGCGTATATATACGTGTGTGTATATATATATATACGTGTGTATGTATATATATATATATATATATATATACGTGTGTATGTATATATATATATATA
>NC_068985.1:100408573-100409577 GCF_001194135.2 Octopus bimaculoides | reverse complement strand
GTGTATGTATATATATATATATATATACGTGTGTATGTATATATATATATATGAGAGAGAGATGATATATATGAACATACATATTAGAGTTCTATTTTCCTGATCGTATCACAAAAACTAGTATATGCATGTATATAAATACAACACACTATCTATCTAGCTGAATAGAGAGGAAAAGACAGCAGCTTAGTAAAAAGATTACTACCAATTAATGCTAGCATTTTTAAATAGTTTTACAAATAATAAAATGGTTCAACGACATATTAAGAGACTGAGAGTCTACACGTGGTAGAAGCACGGCAAAGTACAACGACACAATTATACACAAAAAAAGACTTACACACTGATGTATGTACAATATAAACAGGTAAGAGGTATTTAGCAAAGGTTATGGTTAAATAAAATTACATTTTAATGTTTAAAGACGCATAAATAAGGAATAAATGTCCAAAAAATACACGACGTAAAATAAAATGGTGACTTACCTCAGGTTGAAAAACGAGAAAGAGATGGGGACTGTGCACTTCCGGCACGGCTTCAATGACCCAACGGAGGTCACATCCTCCACGTCATAACCGCTTATAAACTCTTATTCTTTTATTCTTACTGCACGGAATGTATTTACCGAACACTATATCAGCTGTCGTGTAGCTTCTCAGTTGACTACTGCAATAATTGTTAGTAGTCTTTCTTCTAAGCTATAGCCTTTACGGCTTTCTCTCTCTATCTAGATATCGTGTTTATATATATACATATATAGCTTTGGTGATGCAACCAAGAAAACAGAACTCCAACATGGGTGTGTGTGTGTGTATATATATATATATATATATATATATATGTGTGATAATCGACATATAACCCTTTATAACTTTATTTTTTAGAATTTTCAAAACATTTTACGAATTTGTATTCTACACACAAGTATATATATATATATATATATATATAGATGTACGTATGTCCATATATGTACGATATATGCATATATCTATATATTTATA
>NC_068985.1:100407320-100408004 GCF_001194135.2 Octopus bimaculoides | reverse complement strand
GGGTTATGTGGGATGCGTAAAGTAGAATTCCGTCTATCGAGTTATTTAATATGTCTATGGATATAAATTATTATGTTTATCTATTTAGATTATTTATCTTGTATCTCTTTAAATGATTCAACTGTGGTCATGAACCGCCTTTAAGTCTGTAACTTATTCTTTTGCTCTATTTTGCTGAACCGCTATGCTACGGGACTTAAGTAAACAAACCAACACTGGTTGACAAGCGGAATAAGGGACAAGCACACACATTAGACAGGCTTCTTTCCCCAGCTACTACATCCATTTATAAAGCTTTCGTTAGCCGCGAGAATGGATATAATAGAAGGCACCTTTCAAGGTGCCACCACGTTATGGGACTGAACCTGGCATTATGTGGTTGAGAAGCAAACTTCTCACCACACAGCCACGCTTGTATCATAATTCTATACGTATGTATTTAGAATGTGTAGTTCATTGGATTTATATATATATATTCTTATGTTCAGTTTGGTTTAGAGATATTTTGATTATTTTGTTTATTCCCTCGTGTTCCTTTCTGTTGAAGAGCGTAGGCTCGAAACGTAAAAGACTGTCACATTCGCGAGCGTTAAACTAATACACCTGTTTGTTGTTTATACACCTGTGTTCGTCTTTTGCTTTTCTGTAATTTATGTGTGTGCGTGTATGTATGTATGTATGTAT
>NC_068985.1:100405927-100407310 GCF_001194135.2 Octopus bimaculoides | reverse complement strand
TGAAAAAAAACAAAACATTAAACGTCAACTTCATTCGATTTATCCAACGTTACGACGGTCAGTCTATGCTTAAGAAGCATAGATTTAAAAGGGAAAAAACCCCTGGAAGCCAATACTGAAGTGGAAATATATAAATAAAAAATGTGTAAAAATATGTAGAAATCATTTATTAAAACAATTATATATTAACAACTCTGTTTGAAATATTGCCTCCATGTTACGTCTTTTATTTTTTTATTTTAGTTGAACGAATTACTGAAGGATGTTAAGGATATGCCTTTATATGGGTTCTTAGCAATGTAATTTGATAATACATTTGTTTAGGGAGGGGCATTAGCACAATCGGTAGTGTGTCGGATTATTATATTTTGCTTTATTCCAGTTCGTTACGTTCTGAGTTCAAATCTATGTACCTCAATTTCACTGTTTTATCCTTCCGAAGGTGTCGAGAAATTTACTGTTTCCTACACCAAAAGTTGACACTTTATACCTAAATAAGAAGGGCATATTTTCGTTAGTAGCAGAAGTTTAAGTCTCAGAAACTGAAATCTTTCATAACCGAAAATAACTAATCTAACTTTCGCTTGCGTTTAAACAACTACATCGATCGATGTGTGCACAGATAATTAAAACAGGTCTTTTTGAAGGCATTCCGTCTTTACAAAGCTTTCCAAGCAAGTATTCCCCCTCTTTTAAATGCCCTGTAACGGTAACTATCCTATCTTCATAAAGGCGTTCCAAAATTAACCATCCAGCATATCGCTAGTTGTAATTGTTGATGAGTCCCGGGTCAGCTCTCAAAGGCATTGCCGACGTGAACATCTATGAATTTTTAACAAACGAAATTTAAGGACTAACGAGGAATGTAACTGTTGTTTCTAGCATATTGGGCAACAGTAATACATAAACACACGCGAATTTGTCACTTATTGTTCATTCTCCACCCTGCTTTAATCAAGTATAAAATATGACCTATCAAATGTCATTAAAAATGTACGGTGCAACAAGGAAAGTTTCGACCTAAAAGGAACGAGACGACTACGTTTTCGAAAGGACAGATGATTACACAAGTGGAATTCTTTTAAAAACCGAATGGCCGCTATTCGAACGCGTCTAAATGAATAATCAGACTTTGGTGCGCACTTGCGTCATGAATAATCTATCTACTAATACGCACAAGGCATGAAATTTGGGGGAGGGCGATAGGCCTCAGTACTCAACTGGTACTTATCAACCCCGAAAGGATTAAAGGCAAAGTCGACCTCGGTGGACATTGGAATTAGACACTGAGGGAAAATGACTGTAACATTTTTTTCATTTATTTATTTTCACGATTTTCGTTTTCGATAATGTGTTCTATATGTCACGGTCATGCGATTCCCC
>NC_068985.1:100392129-100399422 GCF_001194135.2 Octopus bimaculoides | reverse complement strand
ATATATATATATATATATATATACATATACATGTATGTTTGTATGTCTGTTTGTCCCCCCAGCATCTCAAATAGAACTCAAAATATGAGTATACAGTAATCCGTTGACTATCACTGGTGTTACATTCCAAAACAACCCACGATAGGTGAAAATCCACAGAGTAGAAACCACCGTACTGTAAATTTTTTATCATCCTTATAATTTGTATATATTTATTTTATTATAAATGCAAAACAACACCATGGAGGAATCGGCGTAGGCTTAAATGATAAAATGCAATAGATGAACCACAATATGGCAAGGGATTACTGCATATTCAAGGTCTGTCCCAATGCCTGAAACACTCAGACCTTTAGTCACTGTCTTCTGGGGTTCAACATCTTGAGATCAGCCTTCACTACTTCATCCCATATCTTCCTAGGCCTCACTCTTCTACGAGTTCCATCCACCTTCATCAACTAGCCTTTCTTTGTGTGGCTTTCCGCATACATATGCATCTCATATCCAAACCAGCACAGTCGTCTCTTTTGCATACCCCATCAGAGTCTTCTTATGCCTAATTTTTCCCTCAATACCTCTGTTAAAGGCTTTCCCTAGGTCAACAAATGTCAAGTACAATGGTTTACTCTTAGCTAAATGTTTTCCCTGCACTTGTCTAACAGAGAAGATGGCATGTGTGGTACTTCTCGCTGGAACAAAACCATACTGCATCTCAAGTGGATTCTGCAGTTGGTTTTGATGTGTGAAGATCCAACAGCCTATAGCTTTCAAACAAAGCACACAGATGATTTTTGTTTTAAGTGATGCAAACATACATCACAAATTCAATGAACAACAAACCACTTATTAGAGTTCTTCATCTTTCAGGTAAGTTGCCAACACTTGTATGCTACATGAACACCTGGGTTCCAAACCATAAATTTCCAAGTCCTTAACATTACACACACACACACATGCACACTCACATACACACACATACGTTCATGCATGCACACATTCATAATGCATGCACACACACATACACATGCATGCTCACACACACACACACATGCATACATGCATGCATACACACATACACATGCACACTCGCACGCATACACACGTACATACATATATGCATGCACACAGACACACATACACATGTATTATCGCACACACACACACACACAGATTCACATGCATTCTCGCGCACACACACATACATAGATGCATGCACACACATACACATACATGCTCGCACACACACACACACACAAATATATATCTACATCTTTTATCTTTTACTTGTTTCAGTCATCAAACTGCAGCCATGCTGGAGCAATGCTTTGAAGAAATTTTAGTCTAATGAATCAACCCAAATACTTATTTTTTTCCCCTTAAGCCAGGAACTTCTTTTATCAGTTTTTAGGAATGCAAACTCACCAAAGCTTGTTGTCAAGTGCTAGTAGAGGACAGACACATAACAAAGAGAGGCAGATGCACAGATACACACATGCATACATACATATATATGTGTGTGTGTGTGTATATGTATGCTTGTATTTATATGTATCATCATCATCATCATCATCATTTAGCCTCTGTTTTCTATGCTGGCATGGGTTGGACACCTTGACAGAATCTGGTACAGCCAGGGGTCACCCCAGGTTCCATTGTCTGTTTTGGCTTGGTTTCTACAGCTGGATGCCCTTCCTAATGCTAATCACTCCACAGAGAATACTGGGTGGCTTTTTGTGTATCACAATCACAGGTGCTTTTTAAGTGGCACCAACACCATTGCTCTTTACATGACACCTTAGTTTTAGGATCTCAAATCCGTTGTAATGGATGGGTCCTCTCAAGTACAGCAATGTGTCACATATCTCAGTCCTCTGCCATCCCCCATTGTAAGGTTCAACATTTTCAGATTGGCCTTCTAAACTTTGTCCCATGTGCTCTTGGCTCTCCATCTTCCACAACTCATGCTGTTTTTGGTGAGAAACCTATGAGCAAGGAGGGCTCATTGACAGGGTACATTGCTGTTGTGGAGTATCCAATTCCTTGCGCCCCACAGATCTGGCTCCTCTCACTAAATATCTTTGCAGTAGAATTCTCAATTAATGAGTATATTTTACATTCTGAACAAACAGAAGGAGTATATTTTACATGATTCTAAGCTTTTTTTGCATTGGGGTGTGTAAGCACTCCATGTGACTAACCATGTTTAGAAAGGTCAGGTGACTCATGAAGGGTTAAAACAGTTGGATTTGGCCCTTGCGACATATAGTTTCACAGGCTTCTGACAGAAATCCATCTTATTCATGCTTGAATTATCAAATGGTTGTTTTAACTTAGCTGAAAAAAGGGCTCACTATATGGTAGCTTGAAATAGCAGCTAAATCTTTCTCATTCAGTTATTTAAACCTGGCATGGAACTGAATCAAACCATTTAAATAATGATGATCATCATAATAATAATAATGATAACAATGATAATAATAATAATAATAATAAATGCCCTGATGCAGTACCAGGCACTGGCTCTCATGGCTTCTGATCTTGACTGATTGGAAGTGTTATCATATGCCTGTTTTATCATGGTATAAAAGATGGGCTACAACAAATATTCTGTTCAATACCACAGATTTGCGAGCATGTCCCTTGGGAAGTTTTGATATTACTTCATAAAGCTGACTGTGACTGTGACTGATGCACAATACCACATCTCCGGGAGTGATGCTCACGGAAGGTCTTCCAGGGACATTCTTCTGCTTTTGAAGTGTCCGTGCCATTCCAAACATTATGTACGACCCATTGCCTCAGTACCGTAAGCTTGCTGAAGCATGCTTGATATCGTTGTAGCAGACTTCCCAAGTCTGATGCAAAATTTCACGTTGGTTCTTTGTTCATGTCCATGACAATTGTCACAGACTACAGCCTACACGTGATCACAAAAAAACAAATTTCACAACTTCCGAGATAAACACAGGGATGTCACTCAATACATTAGCTCTCACTGTGCACACAACCATGTGCTGCCATCTCTTTGTGTATTACAGTACTGGGAACTTTTTGATATTACCTCATAAAGCTCATATTTGTCCTCATCTTGTTTGTTGTTAACACAACGTTTGGGTTGATATACCCTCCAGCCTTCATCAGGTGTCTTGGGGGAAATTTCGAACCTAGGTACTCATTCCTAAGGTATTTTTTTCTTTCCAATGTTATTATTATTCAAGTCACCAGCTGGAATCGAACTCGGAATCTTGGAGTTAGTAGCCCATGCTCTTAACCATTACATAGTGGTTAAGACTGCGGGCTACTAACCCCAAGATTCCAAGTTCGATTCCAGGCAGTGACTTGAACAGTAATAATAATAATAATAATAATAATAATAACAACAACAACAACATTGAAAAAATATACCTTAGGAATGACAACCCAGGTTCGAAATTTCCCCATGCCACCTGATGAAGGCTGGAGGGTATATCAGACGAAACATTGTGTTAACAACAAACAAGATGAGGACAAATATCTGTCAAATGTAAATAATGCAAATAATGTACATAATTCCTCATTTCTTAAATATAGAACTGTGTTTTCTGTAGTTTGCCTGAGGTTCAAATCATCCAGAGCCCTACCTTGCCAACCAGCTATCTTTTACTGTTTGGTCTCTGATCAGCTCTGATCAAGCAGTTCTAGCATGAAAGGCATTCTAGCCATGACCACCTTGTCATTAATCTTTTTGACAAGATGGTCATGGCATCACATCTCTTTATATTACCTAAGATATTCTTCATTTGTTTTTAAAACCAAAAAATACTAAGTTGTGATTTGTGAGAGATTTAGCTGCTATTTCAAGCTACTACATTATAAGTCCTTTGTCAGCAAAGTTAATACAACCATTTTACACAATAAAGAAACATCTGCAGTGAATTTGTACCCCAAATCCCCTCATCTTGTAGTGCTGTACCTTATCCTCTCGGCAATCTCAACCATTTTTATTTAATATAAGTTTGGTCACGAAATGGATTATGCTCTCTTTCTTCTTTGCTAACAATAGATTTTATACTTATGAAAGGAATCATTGCTGGAAGATCTTGGGAAAATTTGATTTGAATTAATTTGATTTTGAGTCTGCTTCTTTGTCTAGGCTGCCAGTGGCAACTAGTTTGCTTATTTCATATAATATTCTCAGGAAAATAACTGTTATCACAATTTACCATTCCTGTTTTTCTCTATTACTTTAAGCTGGCACACAGGATTAAGAAACTGTTAGTATGGACAGACCAAGTAATGCTAAATTGTAGTAAGCCTCCAGCAATTCAATTCTATAATGATGCAGCTGGGAAAAAAAAAATTCTATTACTGTCTTACAGCTATTTTATCCTCATTGAATGTCGAATAGGTGAGTAGAATGATGGCTTTTCTGTCTTTATATTTACCTTTTCTTTATTATTATTACTATTTTTTTTTTATGGAGCAATTTATTTTATGACAGGATTCTCATCCTATCTATCACTAACAATTCAACAGTGATGAGCCAATGAAGGTGCTTCTATGTGGCTTCTTTGGCCTTCTAGAAATAGCAAGTGAAGCACTTTCTGATTATAGCTTTCCCTCTAACAGGAAGGAATTCTTGTATAAAATGGTTCCAGATGCATTATGCTTTAGGATAGTGGTTTCAGTCATATTCTAACCTATGTGGAATCAAAAACAATTCATGTTGCCTCACTCCAGGTCAGTTGTAGTCAAATAGACCTATGATTAAAAGTATTTCAAAGCATTCCAAATATGATCATCCAGACAACTTTTTTTCCCTATGCTGGAAACCTAGGATATCACTATCCAACATGACCTTTTCTAAAAAGGTAGGGTGTGATATGAATGTGATTTGACTGCTGTTTCTAGTAGATCAAGTAACCACATAGGAATCCTCTTTGGCTTGGATGATTCAAATGTGAACCAGAAGTAGAAATCACTTTTCTTTTTTCTTTGATAGTCTGGTATATTAGAGCCAACAGAGATGGGTAGGGGTTCCCAACCCTTTTATGTAAATGAGTGGTTCCCAACCTTCTTAGTAAATAAGTTTTCCCATGGACACTTTTTGATATGCTTATCCCTATGTGTGTGTGCATATATATATATATATATATATATATATATGTGTGTGTAGATACATAGATAGATGGATAGACATAGATATAGTTATATATGAAATTTTGAATTTAGTTTCATGGACTAAATTCAGTACTACCTCGGCAGACCACCAGGGGTCCACAGAACCACCGCACTACACCTTAATAGCTGTAGTAACATCACTTTCAAATTTTGGCACAATGCCAGCAGTTTTGGGGGACAAGTGAAGTCAATGACATAGACCCCATTACTCAACTGGTACTTATTTTATTGACCCCGAAAGGATGAAAGGCAAAGTTGACCTCAATGGAATTTGAACTCAGAACATAAAGACAGATGAAATGCCACAAAGTATTTTGCCTGGAATGCTAACGATTCTGCCATCTTGCCGCCTTTAGCTATTGTAATATGGGTTCTGAATTTTGGCACAAGGCTAGTAATTTGAGTTTCTGGGAGAAAGTAGATTACACTGACTCAGGTGCTCAACTAGGACTCATGTTATTGACTCTGAAATAACGAAAGTCAAAGTAGAGCTCAGCAAAATTTGATCTAAGAATGCAAAGATAGACATAATACTGCTAAACATTTTGCACAGCATGTGAATGATTCTGTTAGCTTGCTGCCTTAAGAAGCAGAATAATATTGGTTTCAAATTATGGTGATGAGCTGGCAGAAACGTTAGCACACCAGGCGAAATGCCTATCGGTATTTCGTCTGCCGTTACGTTCTGAGTTCAAATTTCTCCGGGGTTGACTTTGTCTTTCATCCTTTCGAGGCTGATAAATTACGTACCAGTTAAGCACTGGGGTCGATGTAATCGACTTAATCCCTTTGTCTGTCTTTGTTTGTCCCCTCTATGTTTAGCCCCTTGAGGTCAAACTCCGTCAAAGTTAACTTTGCCTGTCATCCTTTTGAGGTCAATAAAATAAGTAGCAGTCTAGTACTGGGACAAATATAATCAAATAGTTCCCACCACTAAAATTGCAGGCCTTGTGCTTATAGTTGAAAGAATTATTTCTATTGCTTATTGCCAGTTTTGTTCTATTTAAGCAGTTCTATGATAAAAGATTTTGCAGCCATGATCATGCCATGAACTACGCCAATTATACCTAAGACTATACTATCAAATGGGCCTTTGTTTGTTTAAAATTACAATATGGCATTTGAGAAAGGCCTGACTGCTATTTCTAGCATATCAGGTGACGATATAGAGGCTCTGACACTTGTGGGTTGTATCATGGGCTGTCTTGCTATATAATAATAAAATTACTTCAGTTACGAAATAAATATGTCTACCTTCTTTAATTAATTACTTATATATCATTATTAATTAATTACCTAACCTTAATTACATATCATTGTTAATCAATCATGTATAGAAAATTAAAAACCTATCCTGTTGTTTTTTCCCCTTTCTGTTTCACCTGACATTTCAATGTTTCTGTTAATCAAATTCTAGATTTTCTTGGTATATTCCTACATGTCATTTTTGGCCATACTGCAGCATGGTATTCAAGGGCATTCAATGATTATATCAAAAGGTGTACCAAGTTTTTATTGATTTTGTCAGGAATGGAATGGTAAAGTCAAATCAGGTGCAAAGATATATAATTGCATGAAACAAAATGATGCAAAGATTTGTGGAGTTTTTATGCTTTTTTTTGATGTACTGATTTTATCATTTCTCATGAATACACACATACATTCATGTATGTGTGTGTGTGTGCATATGTAAATATACAGGTATATAGATGTATATAAATATATATATTTATATAAGTTTTCCATACATAAACATGCACACATATATATATATACATACATACATACATATATATGTACATTCACACACACACACACATACATACATACATATATATATATATTTATATGTACATACATATATATATATATGTACATACATACATATGTACATACATATAATTATATATGTATATATATATAAATATATATATGTACATAGATACAATTATATATATATATATATAAATATATATATGTACATAGATACAATTATATATATATATATATATAAATATATATATGTACATAGATACAATTATACATACATACATACATACATACATACATACATACATACATACATACATACATACATACATACATACATACATACATACATACATACATATA
>NC_068985.1:100391012-100392032 GCF_001194135.2 Octopus bimaculoides | reverse complement strand
TATGAAAAGATTCTCCTTGTTGATTCTTTCTTGTGTGGAGATTCTGTCTTTACATTGATAGAAAGGGAATATAATGAATTTAGGGTTTTTGTTTCTGGCGCAAGAGTCTATGTGGCCACTGAGTGGAATTTGGCGGTATTGAGGGAGGTTTATTTGTTCCTTATGGACAGCTACTCTTCTACATAATGGATTCCCTCCATTTTCTTCTTGGCATTCAAATTAAGGGTAAAACCACTTATTACCCTCACCTAATTATTATACCCAGTGGGGTAATTGCCACGCAATAACCAACACTTGTGTATTAATTAGGTATTCTACCAGCAGTATATTGGATAGAAACTATCCTTTAGTTGGTTGGATTCACAACCTCTAACTTTCTTTGAATTATACATACATACATACATACATACATACATACATACATACATACATACATATATATGTATAATTGCTTGATCATGGCTCTACCTGCAGTTGATGCTTTTTACCTCAGAGCAACATTGATTTTGTATACATATTATGAAAGACTCTCCAGGCATGACAACACACGTTTTTCAGATATTGAAACTTTTCCATATGACGCATCTTGTCTAAGAAAAAGAAAGGGAGCAGCTTTCATAGGTAGTAGATTAGGGTGCTATATCTAGAAGGTCAATGTGACACTAAGATAGACCCGCAATGTCTCGGTACATCTGTACCTATTTAAGATGGTTGAGTATGATTTCAAAATATATTTGACTGCTCTTTTTGGCAAGTCTAGTAACCAAAACGATTCTCTCTTATTGGCTTGATGGATTCTTTCTTTGTAATCATCATCTTTGTTATCGTCATCAACGCTGTCGTCGTCGTCGTCATCATCATCGTTGAGGTCATCGCTGTCGTCGTCATCAACATCATCATTTTAATGTCCACTTCCCATACTGGCATGAATTGGGTAAGAATGATGGAATATGGTTTATGGAATATTGGACTGCTTTTCGTAATATTTCTATTGACCACATAGATCTCTTCGTTGGTTCA
>NC_068985.1:100382001-100384916 GCF_001194135.2 Octopus bimaculoides | reverse complement strand
GTCTACTTCATTATACACACCACCCTGTAACTTGGGTGCATGGTCCCTGCCCCATTTTTGTCACATATTCCACATCTTTTTCTCTTCTCATTGTAACGTGGAGGCACGTGGCTTAATGGTTAGGATGTCAGCATCACGATCGTAAGGTTGTGGTTTCGATTCCTGGACCGGGCTACGCGTTGTGTTCTTGAGCAAAACACTTCATTTCACGTTGCTCCAGTCCACTCAGCTGGCAAAAATGAGTGACGCTGCGATGGACTGGCGTCCCGTCCAGCTGGGGAACACATACGCCATAGAAACGGGGAAACCGGGTTCGTGAGCCTGGCTAGGCTTTAAAAGGCCGCATTTGTTTTTATTTATGTTCAGAGTTACATATTATGGTGGCGCTAAGGAATGTCTTGGCGGTGATGGTGCAGCAAAAAATAGCGTACCTCTTTCCTGAAGAATTTGTCTTCGAACATGTAGAGCTAAAATTGACATTTTTCTGCAGTGTAAAGTGAGGGATTGGAGGGATTTGAACGAACCCTTAAAAGAGCAATTGATGGAGTGAAGTAAGCCCATCTGATACGAAGACTAATTGCTGTCCTATCGACATACAATATCACATTGAAGTATCCGCTATCTATACGAGAGAGAGAGAGAGAGAGAGAAAAAGAGAGAAAGAGAGAGAGAGAAAGAGAAAGAGAGAGAGAGGGGAACGGTAGGTAGCCGGCAGAATCATCATCGCACCGCAAAAATAAATGCTTAGTGGCATTTCTTCTGATTTTACGTACTAAGTTTCTGAGTTTGAATGCCGCTGGGGTCGACTTTGCCTTTCAGCCTTTCGGGGGTCGATAAAGTAGATACCAGTTGGACACTAGAATCGAAGTAATCGATTTTCCTCCTTCCCCAGAATTGCTGGCCTTGTTCCAGTTATACAAGAGGGAAAGAGAGAGAGAGACAGACAGACAGACAGAAAGAGAGAGAGAGAGAGAGCGAGAGAGAGAAAGAGATAGAGAGAGAGAAAGAGAGAGAGAGAAAGAGAGAGAGAGAGAGAAAGAGATAGAGAGAGTTCAAGGCAATAGGGTGATACACACCAGTGTATAGACTAATGGCTTAATATATAGGTCTATGCAATAAAAAGAAAAACTGACAGTTAGAGACATAAGTAGCAGCATTTTCCTTTCTTGTTGTTACGTTTGTAGGGCTATGCTGACAAATTATGAACGTCGAGATCACAAAATCTGAGATAAGTTCGAAGGAGACAATACGGTGTCAGAAGCTCAAACAACACCCGACAACATTTGGTTCGTTCAGGAAACTGCGCCATGTCATAAGTGCAGAAAGAAAAAAAAAGAAAGAACAAAGCATTGAGACAAACGGTCCAGAGCAGAAAGTTTAGCTGTTATATTTGTGTCAGTAAAAGCTACTTCAGGAGCTTCGATTCCGAGGAACAATGAAGAAAGAGGGAAATAGTAGAAGGAGAACAAAGAAGAAGAGATGTCGAAAACTGCTCTCCCAGCAGCACCACCTTTTGAGGCTGTAGAAATCTAGGAAGAAATTCCATTATTCTTTAATCTCAGGTGACAAAGCCAAATTTCCAAGTTGGAATCATGCCATCATCTTGTAAAGATGTAGAATAAACGGAGGCTGGTCAAAAATAGTAGACTGCTATGGGTGGATAAAATGAAAGAAAAGAAGGAATTTGAGAATGTGCTTAGGATACAGCGGAAACAAGGACGTGTAGCCCGATGAACACCAAAGATTACAAAGGAAACTTTCTCTCTGAGCCCAAGCGCATACTTATCAAGTCCAGAGAAGAATTAAACTTATGCTAAAATAAGTTAAAAGAATCTATGGAACAACCAGCGTCTTATAACAGGAAAATAACACTAGAACAGAAGTTTACTGGTTCAGCAAAATTATGATAGAAATAAAATTTGGTTTAAATTTGTTATGTTTGACATCCTTTTCCAAAATCTCCTCCTTAAGTCAGCGAAATTCGGAAGAATATATTGCAGAAAAAAATGAAAAGGTACGATGTAGATTATATTATTATTATGTATTTCGAGAAAAAATTCTATCGTATTAAGGTAGGATTTAGTATGAGAGAAATACGTCGATGAAGATTTTTATGTTTGCATGGGGTGATTGAACATTGCAGAGATTTGCCAGTTAGTTGGGTTTGAGTCTAAGACATGCTCAAAGCAAAAATAAAACATTAGATAGACAGACGATCGATTGTCTGTCTCGTGAAATATTAACGACTACAAGTTAAATAAGATTAGGAAAGACTTAATCAGTACTTTTAAAGAACTACAATTTAACATCACTCTAGCGACTAATATAAGCATAGACAACAGTCTAGATGTCACCTCAGATTTTGACAAGGGAGAATACAGTCATACAAAAACTCAATTAAAAACTTAGGTACTTCGACAGAAATTTCTACTAGATTCTTATCACCTACAGAATCTAATTAAAAATATAAGTTAACGGATTTAATATATCTTCAGACAAAGAACGTTTGACAGGTAGACATTTAATACAATATAGCCTTAGAGGATTGAAGTTTCAAAGGAATAATTTCTTATACAAGTAGATACTGCCTATGAAGAAAGTACACAGAAAATAAAGGAGTAAGCGAAATATACAAAAACACGTATACAGTTAAAATTCTTTCTAAATTTAATATTCTAATATTTTATCAACTGCAACAAATTGCATAAGATATTTAATCACCAGAATGTCAATATGAGCTCCAAATATTTTTCTAACTTCGTCAAATTTATTATATAAAGTAATCGCACTAAACTGCAGAATGCACTTAGTAACTTGTACGCAGTGTTTACATAAATTATATCAATACCTGAGAACGAAGTAAACTCTACGAGAGAGAGAGAGAGAGAGAGAGAGAGAGAGAGAGAGAGAGAGAG
>NC_068985.1:100380608-100381954 GCF_001194135.2 Octopus bimaculoides | reverse complement strand
AGAGAGAGAGAGAGAGAGAGAGAGAGAGAGAGAGAGAGAGAGAGAGAGAGAGAACGATAACGGGAGCAACTATCAAATTGCAGTCTTGAATTCCAATGAATGAACCTACAATACCGACGCTACAATACATCGTACGGAAGTGGACTCTCTTAATCAAAGTTTGAAATACGCCAAATAATTCGGAGTTATATAATACATGTGAGACACATTTTAAGTGTCGCTACGTTCAACACAAGTCTGTCTTTAAACTCGCAAGTCTCACCCTTTTATGAAATATACCTCAAACATTATTATCCAATGTTGCTGTAACGTCGGGGCAATTTAGCAGCAATTTCTAATAGGTGGAACGACCACATAGAAATATTCTACGCAATAGGTAAGAATTCACCTCTAAAATTTGTCATTGTACTTTGTATTGTTGTTTAGCAGAAAGTCAATACTCATCCAAGATATATCAGTTAGCAGATCTAACAGCGATTATCTCCCTTGTTTCGTTGCTATAACTTTGGAGCACTTCGTCGGTTACGACGACGAGGGTCCCAGCTGATACGATCAACGGAACAGCTTGCTCGTGAAATTAACGTGCAAATGACTGAGCACTCCACAGACACTTGTACCCTTAAAGTAGTTCTCAGGGAGATTCAGCGTGACACTGAGTGTGACAAGGCTTGCCCTTTGAAATACAGCTACAATGCATTTTTGCCAGCTGAGAGGACTGGAGCAACGTGAAATAAAGTGTCTTGCTCAAGGCCACAACGCGTCGCCGGAAATTCAACTCACGGCCTTACGATCGTGTGCGAAATGCCCCAAATCACTCAGGCATGCACCTTTACTGTTAAAACTTTTAATAATCTTAAAGGGAATATATGTATCAAATAATTATACAGATCATTTGTTAACACAAGTTATTGAACTCGTTGTATCATTCATGTAAACCCACACATTAGGTGTATTTAATAAGCACAGCATTCATCAGAGGTATTTCCGCTTAGCCATGTTATCGATAGCAATTATCTACATCAATATATATATATAAATATATATAATCATAAATATATAGGGATTGACAGTAACCTGCTTCTCCAACATACTGAGAATTCAGAAATTGCAGTCAAAGAACTACTGATTTCAAAACTACAAATTATTACTCCAGATTGATAGCGATATTTTTGATACACACAGAACAAAAAACAGTAGAGAAGAGTAAAAAAACACTTGCCTTTAGTTAATTTAGTACGATCGTTTCACAGTTAAGAGTAAAGAAAACTCTATTCTGATCTTCAGCTAAATATTCTAATAAATTTGTTAATGTCTAAATAACTCACGTTAATTTTGACCATGTGAAC
>NC_068985.1:100378270-100379800 GCF_001194135.2 Octopus bimaculoides | reverse complement strand
ATATATATTCTATTTCTATAAATATTTGCCGTTAATTGCCATGCTAAGAAGAATATGCTTTGCTGGAGAGGTCGAATAATACTGAAACATGTTTCCTGCTTCAAAGGCATTAAAGACAAGATTTATTCCCATAAGTATCATCTTTATTTGCTTAATACTTATCGAAGCTATCTGTCTCGCTTTTAATTTTTTTAATGTTTCATTCTTAAAGCGACAGAAAGAGCAAGATAAAAACTACCGCTGGGGAGTGCAATATCCAACATTTCAAACAGAATCCTTTTACAGGGTAAAGATGAAATCTGAGAAATAAAATGAAATCAACAGAGTTTTACAGCGTCTAATATTTAAGAAACGGAGAGCGATTGCTGGGAATGCAACGCAATGGGAGCTTCAAGCGTAGACAGGAAGCAGTGGGAGGGGAAAAACTAGGAGGGAGAGGGAGAAGGAAGGAGAAATGAAAAGCGAAGGAGAAGCAGGCAAGAGTGAAGTAAAGAGAAAAAGTGAGGTGTGAGTGAAGGTGAAGAATAAGAATGGGAGTACTTATCTAAGAGTGAGATAGGAGAAGGGTAAAAAAGAAAAACAAAAATCGTTCATTTGAACGCGTCGTTGACCTTGGCTTCTAGTTTAAATATGAAACATTGTTCGTTCCGTTTCCTTTCAGCGTGTGAATCGATGGTGAGCGGAGATGTTGCACACTGATAACTGTGTGATGGAATGGCATTTTGTGTTGAAGTGGGTGGCAACAGGTTGACTTGACATGTGCTGCAGAGTTCTTTGAATATGCTCCCGAAAGCAATCTTAAAAGGTAGTTATCTATTGATTGCAATGATAATCTTTGTGAATTTAAGACTTTGAAGTTGGTACATTGCATATGAACTACGTTACTGTGTGTATAGAGAATGCAGATCACCTCGTCTAAACGTCTTTTACTTAATTATACATCATATCTATTCAACCATGACCATTGCATGTTTTAGCAAGATAGCATACACCTGGCAATATTATCTGAATCTGATATATATATACATACTTTTTTACTCTTTTACTTGTTTCAGTTATATGACTGCAGCCATGCTGGAGCACCGCCTTTAGTCGAACAAATCGATCCCAGAACTTATTCTTTGTCAGCCTAGTACTTAACCTATCGGTCTCTTTTGCCTAAACGCTCTAATACTGGGAGGTAAACACACCAACATCGGTTGTCAAGTGATAGTGAGGGTCAAACACACGCACGCACACACACACACACACACACACACACACACGACGGGCTTCTTTCAGTTTCCATCTACCAAATCCACTCACAAGGCTCTGGTCGGTCCGAGGCTATAATAGAAGACACTTGCCCAAGGTGCCACGCAATGGGACTGAACCCTGAACCATGTGGTTGGTAAGCAGGCTACTTACCACCCACCCACTCCTAGGGAAGGCCGGTTTATGCTTTCTATAAACGATTGTTTTCTACAAACGATTGTTTTCTACAAACGATATATGTGTGTGTGTGTGTGTGTGTGAAGGCGCGTGGCTTAG
>NC_068985.1:100376560-100377512 GCF_001194135.2 Octopus bimaculoides | reverse complement strand
TATATATATATATATATATATATATATATATATATATATATGTGTGTAGAGAAATTTGAAAAGACAACACGAAGCCGGTTATTTCTCAAAATACAATGTTTATATACCAAAAAGATTTTATAACATTTTTATAACATTTTTCTGACATAATTTAAATATATACTTTAACCATGTAACACAAGCCTTCTGTAGTTTTTTCACTCTTATTATCTTTTATATATATATATATACATTTGAGATATGATCTGATGGAGACACGGCTGCTATTTCTTGCATTTCGTGAGACTACATAGAAGCTCACGTATTGGCTTCAGTATAGAAGATCACTTGGACCGCAAAAATACGTTAGCACTGACCCAGTGGGGAATAAATGTTCGTGGACTTAAGTGTAAGCAGGAAACTTAGTTGTGTTGGAAAGCAGCCTGTGGATTTTAGTGCATAGGCGGGATAAATTCTTATCGAATCTGTTATATAACAATATCAAATTAACTGATTATGATCTCTAAATCTAAATTTATAAAACTCGTGCTACGATATGGGAGACTGACATGCCCGAGTTTACATATAGTTAAGGATATAGGCTAACGAAATTACGCTCTCCAGCTTCCAGGAAATGTCAAGCATTAATCTAGTTAGAAGATTGCATACGCATAAATGTTGCATGAAATTAGTGTACGCATACACACATGCATATGCAAACGCGCACACATACATGAACACATGCACACAAACATACACACATACACATGCACACAAGTAGGGTATTTGGTCTTAAAGTATAATTTTGCTATGTGCATATTTGTGCGTGCACGCGATAGTGTTTATGTGTTGGTGCGTGTATGTGTGTGTGTACACATCGACTGTATTCATTCCCATTTTGTTTCATTTTGTTCATAACGAAATTACAAATGCAGTTTTCCCTAAGATTCATATATATATATATATATATATA
>NC_068985.1:100372712-100375893 GCF_001194135.2 Octopus bimaculoides | reverse complement strand
ATATATATATATATATATATAAGAATGTATGTATATGTGTGTTTATGTATATGTTATATACATATAGATATATACGTATGACAGAGAGAGAGAGAAAGAGGGGGAGAGAGAGAATGACTAAAAGAGAAAGAAAGAGAGGAAAGTGCTGAATGCTCCCAGTTATGATTAATGAGGAGAGATAATCAGAAAGAGTCAAACATACTTCTTAATTAAGATGCCATGAAGAAAAGAATGGCCAAACATTTCTGGAGACATGTGCACAGCTGTTAAGTAGTGCTCCTTGCTCGACAGTCACCATCAGCGAAACTTTGTTCTTCCTTGGCTTCAGCCAGCCAGAAAACTGAAACTCGCATACACAGGCACATATACATACAGGTGCGTGCAGACACACAAAACATGTCACACCTCGTGCGAGAACGCCCGAATATACATAGAGACAGATGTGTGCTTATATACGTGTATGTATTATACGAGTAAGATATAATCTATAATTATAAAACTGAGAATGTGTGTCTGTCTGTCTGTGTTTCTATATGTGTGCATCACTAAAACTCGAGAACTAACAAACCGATCCAATTTTATTACGATTTTACTTATGCCTTACGTAGGGTCCATGCCGTGTCATGGGCCAAAATTTTTGTCTAATATGAGCCCGGAGAAATTTCTTATCTCTCACGTCTCAAAATTGAAACAATAACATCTCTATTGTAATGTGTTATAATACTTTCACTATTATATGGTTTCAATTTCAATGACGTTCACTAAGTATATATATATACTTAGTGAACGTCATTGAAATTGAAACCATATAATAGTGAAAGTATTATATGGTGCACCAGCATGACCGCAGCCACTTGGCTGAAACACATAAATAAATAAATAAATATATATATATATATACATATATATATATATATATATATTACTTTCATTTCAATTCGTTACACTGTGTATTTATATAGATGTTTGTATATATATATATATATATATATACATATATATATATATATATATATTACTTTCATTTCAATTCGTTACACTGTGTATTTATATAGATGTTTGTATATATATATATATATATATATATATGCATGCATATATGTGTATAGATATGCATGTATATATATGTCTTTATATGTCTATCTATATATATTTATGTATGTATGCAAATGTATGTATATATATGTATATATGTATATGTATATGCATGCTTGTATGTGTATATATATATATATATGTATATATATATATATGTGTATGTGTATGTATATATGTATATATATGTATATATATGTGTATATATATATATATATATATATATATATATATATATGTGTGTGTGTGTGTGTGTATTTGTGTCTACGTTTGTTCCCTCCCACCATTGCTTAGATACCGATGTTGGTGTGTTTACGTCCCCGTAACTTAGCGGTTCGGCAGACGTTATCGACAGAAATCACTGTAATTATTCCAATGAAAATGCTTTGAAACAATTGGGTACCTGTATACCGAGTTTTATTTTTAATTTGACAAAACAGCAGTCAAATATTTGGTCTGAAATTATAAAGAAACGATTGTCAGTAGACTTACCATAGCCTTTGAATTTGCCGTTATCTTATTCTCGAAGAAAATGCATTAGGTTTCATCTACAAAAAAAAAAAAAAAAACCCTAAAAATCTGAGGTATAATCACAGATATTACATTCACTCCAACATTTGAACAAAATTTCTACCAAAGGGAGAATAATTCTATAGTATTCATTTTTGAAGACCTACAGAAGTTTAATGGAAAAGATTACGAACAAACTTTTAGATACTTTAGAACAATTCAGTTTCTTTTTGAATACTTTACAACAAACAACAAAATTTGAGTACCATAAAATTACCATGTCTGCTCATACTGGTAATTAAGTATAATATCAAAAGACTGTCTGAAACAAAATTTACACCCTTGTTGTGGACGAAAAGACTATGGAACTCAACGATATTCTACTTAAAGAAAATATCCATCTCACTTACACAAAATGGCATAGAAGGGCGAAACGAATATCTGAAGAACAACCTCGGGCCAAAAAGATGAACACAAAACCAGGATATTATATATTTTATAATGATACTTGATCAGCGTAAACAGAATATTTTTAACGTCGCAAAATCAAACTTAACGATTACGAATGTAATAAACTGAAGGATATAATTTCAGAGAGAACGCTACTTTGAACATAGGAAAAGCTTGATCTAAATAACTACAATAAAAAGCTGACAGTATCTACGTGCGATGATGATTGATGATGTATAAATGTTAATTCATATGTTCTTGTCATTATAACAGCATAAAATCATATGAACTGAAAATATAGACTATAAAAAAAGAGAAAAACAGAGAACTATATTATAGTTCGAATTGAGAACAAATATATTGGGCAGATCTGAAGCACATTATCAGAGTGCATGGGAGTTCACTAACAACAAATTAGGGACCTTAATGTCTGATAGATACTAAGTTGTCATTACATGCTGTAATATTTTTAAAATTTAATATTCCCATTTTATAAAATTTATGACTCAACTGAAGTAAAAATAAGAGGTCAAAATTAAAGAATTTTATCGAGAAGTTCAGAGTAGTGCTAAATGAGCAATGATATTAATTACAAATTAATTTTGATTTGAAAATAACATTGACCCGAAAATTGTAGTAATACGAATTTATTTTATAGATTGTCTCACTCTAACTAGACAGTAACGCCACCCAATTGTGGTTGTCTTCACCATAACAGTATCTATCTGACGTTTGTTGTAAAAAAAAAAAAAGTAAATACTTCTAAAAATATTAAGAAAATATAATGTGAAAATCAGACCATGTTGAATTTGGTTGGCTAATACATTATCTGTACTCAGTTTGGTTGTGCACGTGCACGCGCGTATACACATAGACGTGTGCGTATCTATGTATATATATATATATATATATATGTATGTATGTATGTATGTATGCGTATAGATATACATACATACATACACACACACATATATATATGTGTGGGGGGTATGTGTGTGTGTGTGTATGTGTGGACATACTTTGATACTTTGATAGGTTTCGGCCAGTATTGACCCAGGCCATGCCTAACTTAATAGCATCATCTGGCATATACATATATATATATATATATATATATATATATATA
>NC_068985.1:100359450-100372702 GCF_001194135.2 Octopus bimaculoides | reverse complement strand
TATATATATATATATATATATATATATATATATATATATATGCATACTTCATTATTGGTATTCATGTGTGTGTGTGTTTGTACTTGTGGGCGTCTGTATGCGCGCTTCTGCTTGCGTCCTGTGTGTGTGTGTGTATGCGCACAGCATCAACCTTTCTACACTTGTACACTTCCTACAAAGGCTGGACATCTGCAACAAAAATGGAATGAATACTCCAGGCGTTCGAAGACAAGTGCATCAGAGGTCTGTTCTGTCTCTTGTATACGGAGCACAAAACAAACGGCTGTGGTTGTTATGTCCCTGTTGTAATTATTGATCAGATATTTTTCTGAACTGAACATAATTCCGTACGCTCTGCTACTTTTTCCAGTCTGGTGGTCAGTTCCTGGAGTTCTGCTTTGGTGCCTTCCATTAGGTCGATATCGACCACAAAACGCAAGTTGCAAGCGGAAGGCTGGAAGTCACGTACTGTCTCGTCCATTCTGTTGGAAGATGTCGAAAAGCAACGGCGCAAAGGGATAGCTTTGACGTACTTTGATTGTTGTCCCGAAAGTGACTCTGATGGCCTTATTCAGGATCACCACGCTGTATAGGGATTGAATTACTGGGATCAGTTTGTTATCGAACGGAAAATCCCTCATCGATTTCTACAAAACGTCGTACCAAATACAGCCAAAAGCACTAACGGAGACAGTGAAGCTATGGTAGTGGTCGAGTTTGTGATAATGATGTTTCTCTGTCAACTGGTTCAGCAATCCAATATCAGATATTTGCTTTTATGCATTCGTTTATTCTTTTACTTGTTTCAGTCATTTGACTGACCATGCTGGAACATCGCCTTGAAGGGGTTTTTAGTCGAACAAATCGACCTCAGGACTTCTCTCTCTCTCTCTCTCTCTCTCTCTGCCCGTAAGCGGCTGTGGTAATAGCTGGAACGGGATGGGCTCCGTGAGGTTTAACAATATGTGGAACCCCTAATTACTCCATCAAAGAGTCGAGAGCCAAAATAAGGAATATATTTCATAGTTATAGAATATACTTACACAAACACACACACACTGCGTCACCCTTTGCGTAAGTGTCTTGTACTATAGTCACAGGCCGACCAAAAACTTGTGAATGGGTGTGGTTGTTTGGTAGACGGAAACCGAAAGACGCCCGTCGTGGATACACGCGCACACATATATATGCATACATGTGTGTGTGTGTGTGTGTGTGTGTATGTGTGTGTGTGTGTCCGTGTTTGTGTCAGTGCTTGTCCCCTCCACCACCACAGCTTAATAACCGGCATTGCTGTGTCTATATCCGCCTAACTTAGCTTTTCGGCAACAGCGACCGATTCAGTAAATATCAGGTTTAAAAAGACAATATGTACCGGGAACGATTCGCTCCACTAAAATTTCTGCAAGACGGTGTTGCAACATGGCCGCAGTCTGACCACTGAAACAAGTAAACGATAAAAAATAAGACACACACGTAAGTGTGTGTGTGTGTGTGTGTGTGTGTGTGTGTGTGTGTGTGTGTGTGTGTGTGCGTGCGTGCGTGCGTGCGTGCGTACTGAAATGGTTCAATTTGACGAGAACCAACTTCCATATTGTACAGCAAGGAAACACTTGGTGAACGACGCTTCAGCTGTCGTTGCCTATATATTCTCTTCTTCAGCTAGTTCTATATTCTGCGACCTTAATATCGGAGAAAGTTCAAAATATTAATATCATTATCATTTCTAAAAGTGAAAATCAATTATTCAATGTCCATGTCTTTATAGATGTTTTGTATTAATTAGTACTCTGGCCAGCTGCAATTCATTGAGTGGCTCCTTGAGATTGAAACACATAAGATGAAAATATTTGAAGATAGTTATATATTAACGACTCTATTTATAGGAAAGAAATACTTAGAATAATTGTTGCAAATCTCTTCCAACCACCTAACTTATATTCCCATATTTATACAACCATGTGGAGGCGTAATGGCCCAATGGTTAGGGCAGCGGACTCGCAGTCGTAGGATCGCGGTTTCGATTCCGGGCGTTGTGAGTGTTTGAGCGAAAACACCTAAAGCTCCACGAGGCTCCGGCAGGGGGTGGTGGCTAACCCTGCTGTACTCTTTCACCACAACTTTCTCTCAATCTTACTTCCTGTTTCTGTTGTGCCTGTAATTCAAAAGGTCAGCGTTGTCACACTGTGTCACGCTGAATATCCCAGAGAACTACATTAAGGGTACCCGTGTGTGTAGAGTGCTCAGCCACTTGCACGTTAATTTCACGAGCAGGCTGTTCCGTTGATCGGATCAACAGGAACCCTCGTTGTCGTAAGCGACGGAGTGCCAACAACAACATACTACCATACCACTAAAGCTTGAATTTTTTGATTCAATGAATATTTAAGCTAAAAGTAGTAGCCAAATAACCCACAAATCACAATTTCATGTCTACTAAAAGCTGAAGCCACATTTCGTAATGTAGCTCTAGATATGTTATGAGTGGGGAAAATGGATGAAATGGTTAGAGGTGGAATAGATTTGATGATATAAAGTTGGCATGGGAATAAACAATAGCAGTGTTATTGAATTCACTTCCATCATAGGCAATAATATAATTTGATTATAGACAGAACTTGCTTGAATTTTACTTAGGCCATATGTCGAGTAAAAACAGATTTCGCCTTTTCACGCTTTGACATAACACCGAGAAATCAATACACGCAAGAAGTATCAGGCGTTTCTAAAATTATTATACAATATCAAAAGATAATCGGCCAACAATAAGAAGCTGCTATGTTATTTTACTGTATTGTAGAAAAATTATGATGCGTCCCTCTAAAAGATAAAAAAAACATTAGTGGTCATCTCAGTCCAGTTTTAGTTACCTGAAAACCTTTATCCCAGTAATTGTATGATATTTTAAAAGTATTTAATCCATAATTTCTAGTACGAAAAAATATATTCTGTATAGCCCTAGCCGTGGTTGAAACAGAATATATTTTGTCGGACTAACGATTATGGATTAAATATTTTTACTGAACTTTCAGATTATCTTTGACTGCTGTATTCTAAGTAGGTTTTTTTTTTTTAACTAGTCGCCCCTTGGAATAATGTTTATAATATTTTAGTTTCCTTCACTCTTTAGAAATATACAAAAGTTTTATAGAGCGAACAATGTGGGAGAAATAACAAGGAAATACCCCCCAAATCTGACTCTGCTTTATTATAAATATGAAGAGCACATGAGATGGGTAGTTCAAGACTACACAACGCCATACAATATGAAGGAAGTTTATTCAGCAAAAAACAAATAAGCAGAACTTTAAATTCAAACACAGATTAATTCTCTAAAAGGAAGGAGACTTCCAAGGGCTGCTCGTTGAAACACCCCTAAACTAAGGTCACCCTGAACCCGAGAGCAAGTTCCTTCTCCCCGTTCTTTCTGTATCTAGGGTACATGCACAGAGCAGTCCCTTTCATTCCGACCCACCCGTGCCAATTTCATCCGCCTTCCAGCAAATTTGTCAGAAGGCAACATTTTCCTCTCTATCCTCTCTTCCTTCTTCAAGTGACACTGGAAAAAGTTGGTAAGGGCCTGACTAAAGACGAAACTGTCTGCCTTCAGACAATTAGAACTGGTCCACTACTCAACTGCTTTCACAAAGGCTACCAGACAAATAAACAATACCTGTTCTTCTCAACCAGAGGAAGACGGGGCAGGACAATCTTTGCACTGGACTCGGATGACAGCCGGTTCCGTCTTATACACCACAGCATGTGTCCCACATAAATCCAAGCAATGCTCAGGCACTACACAAGTGTATGCAAGAGAATTTCGCTGGTCTGCATGCAGCTCAAGCAGGCCCGGGTTACAGCATGTCCATGCGTGTAGAGTTTATTTAGAGCCGGAAATGCCTCCCCTCCACCGGTAACACTGCCATGCCAGAGATTTCTAGAAATTATCCGTGGACACCGGCCAGAAAATCTTCCGGTAGCAACGGTTAGTGGATATTTATCAACGCCCAGAACCTCCCCGATTGCGTTGTCATTCTTGGGCCGCCACTAACCATCTATAAAACGTGAAAGTATAATTTCACCACCACATTTCCTGACTGACAGAAGGTTGTGAGCATCTGGCACCACTCTAGATGCCAAACACCCTATGCTTGAGTCAGGAAGATTCAGCTCTGTCAAGAGACGAGCTGTAGCAAGCGAAACTGACAAACGGTAACCACATCTGCTCATCGTCAAGGACACGCGCAAAGCATCACAGTCTCCGCACCACTGATGTTATCCAAGGGAAAGGCAAAAAGGTCGATACAGCTTGGCACTAATGACGTCGCAACTCACTTCTTCAGCTGACTGGATTGGAGCAACGTCGTTGTTGTTGGCACTCCGTCGGTTACGACGACGTGGGTTCCAGTTGAACCGATCAACGGAAAAGCCTGCTCGTGAAATTAACGAGCAAGTGGCTGAGCACTCCACAGACACGTGCACCGTTAACGTAGTTCTCGGGGGAGATTCAGCGTGGCACAGAGTGTGACAAGGCTGGCCCTTTGAAATACAGGTACAATAGAAACAGGAAGAAAGAGTGAGAGAAAGAGTACAGCAGGGTTCGCCCCCCCCCTGCCGGAGCCTCGTGGAGCATTAGGTGTTTTCGCTCAATAAGCACTCACAACGCCCGGTCTGGGAATCGAAACCGCGATCCTACGCCCGCGAGTCCGCTGCCCTAACCATCGGGCCATTGCGTCTCCACTAGGAGCAACGTCAAATAAAGTGTTTTGCTCAAGAACACAACACACAGCTCGGTCCAGGAATCGATCTCACTCCCTCATGATTTTGGCACTGCATATATATTACATACGGCACCATCAATTCTATAGAAAATACAGACCCTGCACGAAGTCTCACAGAGCTGCGTTTTGTAGTTTGAAGGAGATCATGACTCACATATGTCTGATTTTGAGTTTGCGATTGTATTTTTCTTTTATCAGTTCTCTTAAGTTTTTTCTCTGATTGTTCTTATATATAATCTGTGTTTTTATTTTCACAAGTTTCAGCTATTTTTTCTTCAAAAGTCTTAAGGATGTATAAACTGTTATTGCCTTTGGAGTTACCAACTTTCACCTCATGATGCTACTCCAGTTGTTGCTTAAGCCATGAAGTTACGCTACTGAAGCAAAGCTTATAAAATAAAATATTTAGAAACCTAAAAACAGTTTCTCACTTTTCTGAAAGCCCTAGGTTAATTGAAGAATATATATTTATTTTAAAAAAAGGAAAAGTCTAAATATTAAAAGTTAATAATAAAAGAAAAACGAAAAAGGGAAAGAATTTTGTATGAAGCAAAACAGGGTAATATTCCGATACGAGAGGCTCATTAGGTGCATCCACCCCTGATAAACGAAAACAACAACAGCAAACAGCAATAATAATGGCACAAGTCAATATATAATTGTGATGACAGGAAGATCCTGAAAGTGAACAAGATATCACCGTTATAAGGTTTCTGCCGCTACCGCCACCCTTATCGTTATGTATAGGAATAAAAATAACAAAAATTGAAAGCTTAACAACAATAATTATTAATTATATATTTTTAAAAAAGCGCCCTGCAAAATGTAGAATATAAATTGAATTATGATAATTGGAGGCTGTTGCTGTTTTTTTTTTCTCGTTGTTGTGATTCGATGATGGTACTTGTGATCTCAATAGTGATTTTAGCATTTATAATAGCAAAAAAAAGACAAGCAATAATTAAAGTGAAACCTCAAATGAAAGATAAAGATATGGCACAAAAGATAACAAAAATACAAGGATAGAAAGAAAGGGAAAGAGGACAGAATTTGGGAGAGGGAATGAAGGGAATGAGAAGAGCAAGATGGAAGGGAATACATGAATGAATAAATAAAAAAAAAAAATCTGTAATGATGAAATTACAAATGATAATGAGTGAATCTTTAAATTGTGCGTTACGTTACAATTTCCTGCATATTTAGAAAGAAGCGTTTCACCACTCAGTCTCAAACAATTGAGAAGAATGAAGTTTTATCACGTGTGAAATACAAATCAAGCGAATCAACTGATCAGGTGGACATGAATGGTGATTAATTAACATCGAAAAATACCTGCATAACAATGGCCGTTTCAGTGATTGTGCTTGATTTTTGCTTCCGAACAATGAAATGAAATGAAATGGAGTGAAAATGAATAAAAAAAATTTTTTTAATAGAAACAAAAAGTAACGGAAAACCAAGGAATTTAATAGAAAAGAGAGAATAATAAATGACCAAAAATGATTTTCAAAAAATGAAAAAAAAAAAAAAAATGTTTTTTTTTCTATTAAATACGATCGAAGAAACAAAATCTGAAGTTATCAAGAGAGAACGTCATCGCTGCCTTTAAGGAATTACATTTATAGTAAAGCTTACTTCTTAATTAATCAATTTATTAGATTTGGATTAAGAGAAAATATAGAATCATCACGAGCTTCCTTACACATTTTGAAAAGAATGCATCCATCATTTTGTTAGTCACGTGTGATATCGCTGTTGCTATTTTGTTTACGAAAGAATTGGTATCGAGTGAAAATAAAGATAGGATCGACCAGACATTAGTGCTGAGAATTATAAACGAATGAAATCACGACGTGAGAAAGCTTTTAAATCAATAAAACTGGTTATCTGAGAAAAACATTATTGTATTTTATGTGCTACTTTTGTGAATTCTTTCCGAACAACTTATTAATGTAATAAATTACACCGAAACTCTACTAAAATTAAAGATGCCTGGTTATGTTTGAAATATAATTTATTGCTTTGATGTAATTTCAACTCACTAGAATTGTGAGATAATAATTTGAAGGAAAGATATTGTGTGCAATAATAATAATCTTGTTCATACATAAGTTGAGTCTTATAACATCTTGAGAAGTCATGCGGATTTGACAAAGGAAAAATTTGAATTTCGACCTGGATGCACATCATTTAGTTTGAGTGCATTCAGAACCAAACATGCAAACATCACTAGAATAATTACATATCTGCTTTGATGTTCAAAATTTAATCAATTTAAATCCAAATTGCAATTTCCGCATGTCATTCCCACATGTTGTCCTTTGAAGGCCTAACCTACGATTTACTTTCGAGATGGTTAAGCTAAAATTATAGCAAGTTTTAAAATTATCATTTCTGTCGTCTTATCATAAACCTAGATACTTTATGTACAAATGTCGATAAAGGTATGTATACGTCCGTTTTCCTTATTTTCATTTATAAGTTGATACATATTACATAATATCCACTGAATTCATCAGAGCTGTCTTTATGAACAGCTACATCATTCACTAGTAGCATATAGACTTTATCTTAACTCCAATTTCAACTCAGTATGAAAATGACAATAAGATATAGCAGAAAACCAGGAAAAGAAAATCCCTCCCCCGTTTGAACTTTTTACATTCTTAGTACTATGCAGTTCAGATTTTTTTTCAAAGAACCAGAGTTATTGGAGACTCTTCTATATGTAATAAAACAGCTGACCGTTCTTGACAGCTCTAGTGATGGCAGTGTTGCTTCGATTCACCTCAGAAAAATATTCAGTGATATCTGGCACTGCAATTTCCACGTTATTTCCCCCCCCCCCCTTTTTTGGGCCTCATTCTGTCTTTCATCTCTTAGATACAGCCCAACCGCTTTGGCAGCTGCCCCCACCCACAAACGAAACTCTCTTAATTAGTTCTTAACCTCTGTACACATATATACTCACATATGTACATAATGAATCTGGCGCCTGACTTTCATTGCTGTGAACAGAAACAATATCAATATTAACGATATTTATTCTTGACATGTCTTGGACGCAAAATATGCGTCTTGAAAAGGGACGAGTTATTCTACTACGTCATGTAATAAAGCGACTAGCATATTTTGAGCCTGAAACCTGCACAGACGTGTTTAGAGTAAATATGCAAATAAATATCACTTCGACATCTGACACGTGACACATTGTGCACCTGTACAGAGGTCAAGTTGATGGAGCGGAATAAGTACAACAGAAACATTTAATCACGAAGGCAGCGAGCTGGCAGAATCGTTAGCACGCCGGGCGAAATGCTTAGCGGTATTTCGTCTGCTGTTACGATTCGAGTTCTAATTCCGCCGATGTTGACTTTTGCAGCTGCCACGATGAAGAGATAGATAGATAACAGCTGTAATCTAATGAAAGGCGGCGAGCTCGCAGAAACGTTAGCTTGCCGGGCGAAATACTTAGCGGTATTTCGTCTGCCGCTACATTCTGAGTTCAAGTTCCACCGAGGTCGACTTTGCCTTTCATCCTTTGGGAGTCGATGAATTAAGTACCAGTTACGCACTGGAGTCGATGTAATCGACTTAACCCCTTTGTCTGTCCTTTTTGTCCCCTCTATGTCTAGTCCCTTGTGGTCAGTAAAGAAATAAGAAACATTTAATCACCATGAACAAGTCATATATGCAGGTTAATAACTAAAAATTTGCAAAACCCTTACCTTTGTTGTCTACAAAGAAGAGTCTACAATACACACAGACACACACTTGAGATAGATATGATTACCATTACCAATATGATAGCAATCACGTAGAGGCTCCCTCAGTGGCTAAAAAACCTAGGGTTGAACACTTAAGTACATGCTTATGTAGACTATCTTTCAAACTTCAAAATATTCTTTTGTTCACCGAACGCCTAGATTTTTAGCGAAGATTCTCTTCGCGAGAGACAACACCACTTAATTCAGCAAGCCATAAATGTCGTTTATTTCAACGTGCTATTTTCTTCCATCAGACTTTTCTTTTATTGGAATTGAATTAGAAATATATATATGTTTTCGCTTGAACACAGTACATAATTCAAAGTTATCAAATATCAAAGGGAGAGTAATCTTATTAATGACTTCAGTATCGGTGTTTTTCATATAACAATTAAGATTTATGACATGGCGTAGGACCGAGTAGTCGGAGATATAAATTGTAAAACTTTATACGCATATGCACTAACACACACACACACAACACACACACACACACACGCGTGAAAAGTTTGACTGTGACCTAGGGTTTTGCTGGCCATCACCTCACTGGTGACAGTATCCAAGCCGAAACTGGTAAATCTCTGTCAAAGTTCCTTTTGCAAATGTTATTATAATATATGTGCTGTACTAATAAATATTGGGTACTTGAGTTGAATGTTAAATTACTTTGTATAACTCTACATGAACATACATACATACATATATGCTGTTCTTTGGCGATGGCACTCATTGATTTTCCCGGATTCATCATCATCAATGTTTCGAACTTATTGGATGAATTGCAGTAGTCTTATAGTGCCCGAAAGATTTGAAGGTTCTTCTCTCCGATAGAGTTGAAACATTCACGGAAGATGCTTTCAATATCACCCGGCCGTTGTTTACAAAAGATCTCGCAGCATTTACAAATCTGGCAGTTTCTAAACCGCTATATTCCGCACATGTAGCAACATTGGCTACATGTCTTTTTAAATCTTGTATCAGCATTTTATCAACCATGGAGTATTTGAAAGAAATAAAAAGCTCTTTCATTGGTTTGAATAGTGTAAGATAATAATTAAGTATCCCGAAATACACCTCACACTCTGAACATGAATCTTCAAGAGCTTTGGGCGAGCTGAATCATTAGAGCGTCGGAAAAATGCAATTCTTTCGACTACTAACTTTCTAAGTTTAAGTTCCACCGTAGTCAATTTTTCCTTCTTCCCTGCAAGGTCACTAAAACTGAGTACCAGTCAAGTAATGAGGATGACTGTATCGGCGACCCCTTCCGTGAAAATCACTGGCCTTATGCATAGATTAGAAATCATCATATTGAGCGATTCAGATAAGCTCCTATCTTTTGGCTTTTAAATTGATTATCTTCAACTGGGTCACACTTCACAAAGGCCTTGTACAGAAAATATAACAGGACGTATTTTAAGTTAGTCTTACGGATACCATATATTTTATGTTTCCCGAAGGACATATATTATTTAAATAAGCAATTGATTTGTCGTTCTGTCTTTGGTGTAGACGTCATTGACAGCGTTCGATCCTCGTTTCAGAGAGAGAGAAAAAAAACTGTCTCGTAAACATTTTATTGCAATTAAACAGTATTATTAACGTCCATTTTACTAAAAAGCTAAATTTACTTCTTTATTTGCGTTGCAATTAATTTAAATTTAACGATTTTAAGAAAGACATGACTCAAAGTAAAAATACAGCTGACTAGAGTATTGCTAATAAATCAAGAAAACGTAAAGTTTTATTAAATACTTTTTATATTATCAGTTAACATTAGTTGAATATTATAAATTGAGATACACAAAACACACGCGTGCCCATACATAAACACACATATAAACACACACATACATTATGTCACGAAATCAGTTTATTTTCATTTTCGTATGTAATTTTACGGATTTTAAAAATATTTATTTTCTTTCACCGAAAGACTTTTTTAAACTTTGATTCATATAATTATAATGATCGTTAAATTGAAAATTATTGAAAAGAAAAACAGATCTTATATTTATGTTCAGAGTAATATAAATATCAATAATTCTGTTAAATTGCAGTAATGCAATTACGTGGTAGCCGTGATGTATTTTCGATAGCTTGTTATGGATATTTAAATTTTTTTCATCGAAAAAGTTCTTTCAGCTGGTAAAGTTTTGCTGGTAAAGCAGAAATTATTGTTCGGCGATCAACTAAGAACATTTACAGTGAAAAACTTCTAAATGTTTCTAGATGAATCGAGTTTGGTGGGCAAAGGTTTCACAGCGCGATCTTCTATTTCATCTAAATTTCCTGTGTCCATGGTTTGAAACTAATGCTATATTGTTCATAAGCTGTACCGATTTGGAGATGTCGAAACGTGCATCTGTAGGCGGAGAAAACAAAAATAACAGGGTACAATGCGCTATACAGTTGCCCTCGTAGAAGATGGAAGAAAATATAATTTCCACAAATACAGAATCCTGAAGTGCAATTGGCACCGAAATTTCACCCTTCACATTACAAAGAAAATACCCTCCCCTGAAAAAAGTAAAAATACGAACATTGCTAGAGTGAAAACAAGTAGGAGAGAATATGTAAATAGTTAAAATATTCTCAAGTTATGGATGTATATTTCATCTATTTAAGGAAGCCAGCTAGCAGAATCGTTAGCACGCCGGGCGAAACGCTTAGCCGTATTTCGTCCGCCGTTACGTTCTGAGTTCAAATTCCGCTGTGGTCGACTTTGCCTTTCATCCTTTCGGGGTCGATGAATTAAGTACCAGTTACGCACTGGGTCGATGTAATCAACTTAATCCCTTTGTCTGTCCTTGTTTGTCCCCTACATGTTTAGTTCCTTGTGGGCAATAAAGAAATAAGAAACGTTAGCACAACTGTAAAATGTGTAGCGGCATTTCGTCAGTCCTTACATTCTGATTTCGAATTCCGCTAAGGTCAACTTTGCCTTCCATCCATTCGAGGGCGATAAAGTAAGTAACAATAGAGTACTGGGATTGATGTAATCGACTTACTTCCCTCCCCCGAACTTGCTGGCCTTGTGCCAAAATTTGAAAGCATCATTTCATCCATTTGTAGAGTCAGGAATAATAATCTGTCTCACTCGAACGAGGTTATTTTATATTGCATGGTGTTGATAAAATAGTTTAAGTTTGCCTCTGAATATTTTAGTTGAATCTATTTTCTTATAATATACAATTCCCCTTACTAATTGGTCAAGTACGTGCTGATACAAATTAGTGACAAAATAACACACCACAACTAAAGCTACATTAAACCATGTGTGCTTCGAAGTAACACTTATATACATGAATTATTTCTTCAGCTTTCATTGACTGCAACCGGTTTAGCGAATTTAGAAAATCTGACAAATAGCTGTCAACTATGAGATTAGATTAATTCTTTTCAAGTCTGCATTAATTGTGGAGCAGTATGACTATACCAGTATAACACGATGATATACACACTTTTCTTTTTTCTGTCTCTGCAGTTTTGTACTGTTATACAGTCTTATTGCCTCTTTATAGGTACACGATTTTGTAAAATTTCTTTTGTATCCCTTACTCGCTTATAACTTTCGTTGCCTCTAAATATACATACAAATGATTATAAGTGATCGTGGGGGATGTTTTATTATGATTTTCACTATATATATAGCAATAAGAAAATGGAGGAGAATATGCGGTATCCATCGACTTGCAGACAGTGTATTCCATTGAATTAATTAATTTATTTTGTACACTAGTGTAACAATAATTGGGTACCCTCCCAGCAGTATATTGGATAGATACTATCCCTTAGTGGGTTGAATCCTCAACCCCTAAGTCTCTTGCATTATATATATATATATATATATATATATATATATACTTATCTTTTATCTTTTACTTGTTTCAGTCATTTGACTGCGGCCGCCTTGAGGGGTTTTTGTCGAATAAATTGATCCCAGGACATTTGATTCAAAACCTGGTAGTTATTCTATCGGTCTCTTTTGTGGTTATATATATCGTTGCTATTATGCAAAAGTGTTGTAAGTCCAAAACATTGCTTTTTCAGAAAACGTAAAGATAGTTTCACCATTCAATTTCTTTTTACAAAACAGTCACACAACAATTTCACTAAAAACTGGTAAAAAAATAAGCACAATTATAGGAGGAGGGATACGCTCCCAAAGCACACTTCTCACCGCTAAGGGAGACTTCTAAGCACAACTACAGGCAAACAATTTGCCCGGAATTCAGTGGAGATTTCTTGTTCGACAAAATAAGAAAACACGAGCAACAAAACCCCACTGAATCCCCCAAAAACAAATGTCTTACGTTGTCGTTGTGCGTCACATGTTCAATAATTCACGACGTTGGTGTACGGCGTCGTGACTCCTAGCAGTGCAAAAAAAAAAAAAATACTGACCAACGCATGCGCGGAGAAGCAAGTTTTTTACTATATACCCATAGTGGAGGCGCAATGGCCCAGTGGTTAGGGCCGCGGACTCGCGGTCATAGGATCGCGGTTTCGGTTTCCAGACCGGGCGTTGTGAGTGTTTATTGAGCGAAAACATCTAGAAGCTCCGGCAGGGGATGGTGGCGAACCCTGCTGTAGGATTTAGTTCAAAACGGGGGCACCAGTTTTCATTTATGTTTCATGTAGTATTTTTGGTACCGAAAGACTTTCAAACTTCGTATACTTATCTATTTTGTGTTATAGAAC
>NC_068985.1:100357481-100358208 GCF_001194135.2 Octopus bimaculoides | reverse complement strand
CACACACACACACACACACACACACACACACACACACACACACACACACACACACACACACGCACACACAAATGCACGTGTATATGTAAAAAACTTTAAGAAGGTAAACTCAGGGAAAGGATTCAGTTGAAAACGTACCCTAAATTTCGAAATCGAAAAGTGTGACAGCCAAGTTTTGAAGTGAAGAAAAACAATTAAAACCAGTAATTTCTTATTAGACAAGTAAGAAATAATAGAATTAGTCCAAACACACGTGAATACTTAGGAATGATTTAACTAATCACCGCACACACAAAGGAGAGAAACATTTAGGAAATGATATGCAGTTACATTGGATTAATACTTTAATCAGAGATACATTTTTAAACAATAAGATAATAATTATCAATAGTCTCGCTGTTCCAGTAAAGAAAACAATGCTTCAGTTATAATGTTCTCAAAGGACGTCAGAGAATTAGAAAAAATTGCGGAGAAAATAAGAAACCTAACGATAATGTTTAGAATACACCAAGAAAAGCCTGCAGAGAATAGCTTACGTACTTGAAAAACATGAGAGAAGACGGAAGTAAGAAGTGAAGGAAGACGAGTCTCAGAGTACAGTCAAGCCGAAGTGTAGAGAATATGCGAAGGTTATGAAGAACAACTAACTCCATTGTTTCCGGTTGCCCAGTTTTACCCAAAAGAGCGTTTACACACACACACACACACACACACACACACACACACA
>NC_068985.1:100352471-100356635 GCF_001194135.2 Octopus bimaculoides | reverse complement strand
ACACACACACACACACAACCACCACCAGAGAAAAAAAATGAAGGGCAAAGTCGACCTCGGCAGAATTTGAAGTCAGAACGTAATGTCGGGCGAAATACTGCTAAGCGTTATCGATTCTGCCTGCTCACAATGTTCAGTTTGTTTATAATATTAGAAGCTTTATTACATTCAAGAAAAATAAATATGCCTAGCGTTGTATTTACTATACTTAGAAGTAACTCTTTCAATCATGCTTCTCACTTTATATAAAATATTTACTAAAGAAGTACTGACTGACTGTGAAGGCGCGTGGTTAGAGCGTCGAGCTTACAACCATAAGTAATTAGTTCGATTCACGGACCAGGCTGTGTGGTGTGTTTCCTGAGCAAGACACTTTACTTCACGTTGTCCCAGTTCACTTAGCTGTGAAAATGATACACCACTGGTGCCAAGCTGTATTAGCCTCTGCCTTTCTATTGGATAAAAATTGGTGGCATGGAAACGGGAAACTGGTATGCTGGTCTTCCATAAAACAACCTTACCTGGACTAGTGCTTTGGAGGGGAACTTTCTAGATGCAATCCCACGATCATTCATGACCGAACGGGGTCTTTACCCTTTTACTAACTGGCTGAAATATCTAATTGCCTCCAAAATATACAAGACATAGCATGAAGATGGTCATATAATCAAACTGATCGGTCACTTAATTACCAAAACTAAACATTATAGCATTACGAGCCGTTTACCCTAATACTGAGAGCTTTATGCACATGATTTTTGGAGACATGAAAAGACTGCCCTTTTTCTATGTGTAACTAAAAATACTACGTTCTCTGTGCTGGATTGACGATTCCGTGACATTTTTTTTTGTTTTTGTTTTTAATGATTCCGTTTCCTGAATAAATAATTGAAATCTGGTTGTGTTGGTTGTAAGTATTTCCTTGTAATTGCGAACATTTTCATGTTTTATCACGCTGCTTTCCCCATCAATCAAGGAACAACAACAACAACAACAACTACTACTACTACTACTACTACTACTACTGCTGCTGTTGCTGCTGCTGCTGCTACTGCTGCTGCTGCTGCTGTTACTGCTACTGCTGCTTTAGATATATACGTAAGTATGCATGTGCACACACACACACACACGCACATAATATTACATGGTAACAGTGGTCTCAATCATATTAACATATTTTTGCAAGACGAGTTTCGCATTCTCCTAATTATATTAGTATTTCGATTGAGAAGAATTATTTAGTTATTTCCTTAACTGTACACTTCTGCATTTAAACATATATCTTTGTCCGTGTTAAATTCCGATGATATATTCGAGGTTATATGAAGTTATTTAAAACATCTGACTTGCTGCTTCCAAAACAGACAGGCTTCGGGTTATTTTGAAGCTAAAATAATTGAATCAATGTGAAAGTCATTCTTGATCAATCATCAATTTTTACACAATTCTGCGTTCGCAATTGTGTTTAATTACAGTTCGACCGAAACATCTCACGCTAAAGTTTCCGATATAATTTAATTCTAGCTCAGCTTGAGTTTAATTAGGTTTATTTTAAATGTAGTACTGTAGGGGAAAAGACAGAGCTTATAACCTACTGAACATGCTGTTGAAGCGGTAGAGCGATCGATATAGAAGATTCACAGTTAAAAAAATTTGCAGCAGATAACATTATGAAGGAATGAAGACATGTTTGATGTAAAACTACATGAAGATACTAATGGCGAGAAGTGATGATGGTCGGTAAACAATAAAGTTACATTGAAAAACCTGTGTTGTCAGTTTTTCATTATGTCACTCTGCGGAGGTTTTGCTAAATTTTATTGAATGTTTTGTTTTCTACATTCAGTAGACCTTGTTAGTATACGAGTCGGCAAAATGTAATAAATACTTTTAACGGCTTTAGTCAAAAGTAAAAGAATGTATCCATGATTTTGCATTTCTCACCGCTCCGGAACCTGGTTGGACTGAACGATTATTGTCCAGCTTGAATATCTTAAATATATAGTTTGCTGAACAATGTAGGAAAAACGTGGCGAAACAATATCTGGTAAATTCTAGCCATTGTGGGTTCTTGGATGGGAGAAACAGAATGGCAAAAGAGAAGATAAGTGGTGCCTATCTCCAATGTGTCTCACGGAATTAGATAAATGAATTACGTCTTCAATCTCAGATTTCACCTCCTTTAATTTCACAACTACATTTTTGACACTCAGATAAGATTATTTCTGTATATTCCGGCATACAATTCAAACACCGTAACTATGTTTCAAAATCTTACACTTTCTTTGTTCGGGCTAAATGTTTTTATGTTACGTCTCTTCTTTTCAGTAACAGTAAACGTCATTGGAAAGCATAATGGGGAAAGTTGTTGCTGAGAAAAAGTTAGATGGCATGGAGAACTGGAAGCCATCTGAATATTGGGGAAGAACTTATTGCATCCGGGTATCAAAATGCCAACTTCACTTTACACGGTAAAGTTTGGAAGACGTGATAAGGGCGGATGTGACAAAAACTACGAAGCTGTTGACTGTAGGAAGCGACACAGCAGACATTCTGAATTCATCCGCACACCGAATTTCACGAATTCCATCAAGCAACTGATGAATTGGGTCATTATCTCATTTGAGACAGCAATGTGAAGCTGTTGGAGACTGTGTTCAAACTCTGGCTGGAGAGAATTACTGCTGAAGGGCCAAATGTAAGGCACCAAGATTCGGTTCTTTGCCATAATTCCGGAAAGAGCCGGAAGTTGTTGTCGGAGAATTTCTACGACTTCACAAGCCTCAATTTCCGACCTTCTAATTTCCTCCGATTGTCATCCCTTGGATTATTATGTGTGGGGTGCAGTTGAGAAAGACATCAATCACTCTACTTGCAGCTTCAAAGGTTTTGGAGCCCTGTTGAGGTTTTGGTGAAAGCTGAAGGGAGTTACTTTGAGTAAAATGTTTTCTTCCAGCCTTAATCTATATGATTGTGTTTTAAACATTTAGAATACTTTATTTTTGTATGTAATATTGTGTTTTCTTTTCTTTTATGGAAGCTGTCAAGTGTAGTCCAACCCCGCTGCATACACGCTAATATAAAACAGTGGGAATGAGTGCTCAACATCGCATTGGTGGTTAAATATTCTTTATTTGTGGGTTAATAAGGTAACCGATGGTTTCATGTAAAAACGTCTTCACAATTGTTCAAGCGAGCCACATGGGTGTATTGCTATTATTAATGTTTATTTTTTATGTTCAGTCATAATGAAAATAATTTTACATTAATCTCAAGGTTTACTCCATACTTTTGTAAAGTACAAATTTATTATCATTTAATAATAATAATATTGACAGTGACTTCGATGTTTTAGCTAGCTAAGTCATCATTAGACTGTATATTACGCACTTACACACACATACATATATGTACAAGCATGCCTACATGCATGTGCGTATATATATATATATATATATATATATATGTGTGTGTGTGTGTGTGTGTGTGTGTGTGTGTGTGTGTGTGGAGAGAGGTCTACGGTAACTGCCTATGCATGTTAATATAATGCAACATTAATTAAAATATGTTACAACAATGAAATGTTATCGAAAGTGAATGGAAATTTGTTTCAATATTTTGTGGGTTCTCTTTTAATTAATATCAAAGCTTTCACGCGATCACGCTTAGGTTTGATTAAATCCATGGTTATTTACTCTTCATTCAGCTTCATTCAGCTTCATTCAGCTTCTTTAATCTTCGTAATCGTTCATGTAATTTTCAGTGATCTTGCTTGCAAGCTTTCTCTGAAGATGTTCTAAAATATGTATAATTAGATTAAGATCGTGACTTTGCGCAACCCATTTGAGAGTTTCGATTTTGTGAGATCCACTCTAACGTTGTGATACATTTCTTTTATGACTCAAGGATCGATCTTCTTGGAAAAAGTGGCCTTCACATTAGACTCTACACTGGAATAGATAGATAGATAAGTAGGTCGGTCGGTCGGTCGGTAAGTAGGTAGTTTGGTAGGTAGGTAGGTAGGTAGGTAGGTAAGTAGGTAGAGAGATAAATAGTTAAGCAGACATACAGATAGATAGATAGATAGGTAGATAGGTAGACAAACAGACAAATAGGCAGATAGATAGATAGATAGATAGATAGATAGATAGATAGATAGATAGA
>NC_068985.1:100350908-100352321 GCF_001194135.2 Octopus bimaculoides | reverse complement strand
GAGAGAGAGAGAGAGAGAGAGAGAGAGAGAGAGAGAGAGAGGGGAAGGAGGGAAGGAGACAATCAGACAGTAGACACTTTCCAGATAGATGTCATATTTGGTTCATTTAAATGGCTTAGCCTAACACTGAGTTCTTCCGTATCTGTCTTCCAAATCATCGTTACACCTTAGCTCCAACTTCTCTATATTTAGCTTTCCTTTCCAAACATTCCAGCTCTCCTGTTTCAATTTCATTGCATCACATACATTTGTCTTGAACTGGAAAATTGATAGAATTTACATTTGCAGATAATAATATTCACGACCTATACTTGTGTTCCTTGTTTCAAAACTTAAACCTTTTTATCTTATTAGCTTTGCTATTATTGATTTCTTTCTTCCAACACTGTCTTCATATCCAACACTTTATTTATATCCAAGGTTTTTCAAAGCTGTTCATACGCAATATAGCGGCATATTTATAGAATTTGCAACCTTTCTCTCAGTTCCGGCTAATATTTAATGAGTATACATTCCTCTGAGGACTTTACCATTCCAGAAAATAAATCTATGATCATTTCTTCACTGGACTAAGTAATTCTTTCATCCACCACTTGATTATGTTAAAAACTACTTGATGGTTTAAACTAAAAAGTCCACATACTTCTGGGCTAGACTTTCCATATAATATTTAGCCGATGACTTACTTTAATGTAAATTCTTGGATACCTTTTTTCTGACGGTTGTCTCTGCTGCAACACACACACACATACACACACACACACCATACCCACGTATATATATCTAGATATACTAGGTGAGGGTTTAATTGTCCTGGTTTTGGGTAAAAGAAAATACAGGAGGATCAGTTAATTATGATTTTATTTAACATATTCCCTCTTCAGACTCACACACACATTGCTGTGGTCCTTCAGTTTTTCTCGGCCTTGCAAAAGAACTCAGAAGGTTTAGCTTCCAATCAGGCTTTTCGCGTTACCCTTCAAGCGAGGAACTTTACAACACCCCCACCTATATATATATTTGTGTGTATATATATATATATATATATATATATATAAGGATTTACTTTTCGTAATGAGATAAAAGACCAAGTCTGTTTATAATAGAGAACATTTATAAATAGCACGTCTTACAACTGTTTCCAGGATATTTACTATATCATTTCATCGGAGACGGTGTGAGAGGATGATTAAGCAATAGTTAGTTTAGTTGCAATGGTTAGTTTAGTTAAGATATATATATATATATATATATACCTTTAATTATATATATATATATATATATATATATATACCTTTAATTTTCCTTAAACTATATATTTTATATATATATTATCTATAAAGCTCAATTTAATTTTAATTTTTTATAAATTGATTTTAATTGAGTTTTTACCTGTAATTTTGGATTTTGTCC
>NC_068985.1:100347907-100350624 GCF_001194135.2 Octopus bimaculoides | reverse complement strand
TATATATATATGTATATGTATATACATACATACATACATACATACTTACATGTATATGCACGTATTTAAGTTACGTAGGCATATACCTTAGAAAAAATATTACCCAGTACACAAAATTGATCAAACATGAATTAACAGAGAACGTAAATATTCAGTGCAAAAAGGTAATAGGAAAATCATAAAATCAAATGAAAACTCAGGTCACTTCTACACAACGATAACACAGGAGATATAAAATATGCTCGGAATTGTTATTGAACAATAGAAAACTTAATAGTAAATGGCTTGGTAGTAGGCTTGTTGCTATAATGGTGAGATAAATGCATCTAACGTCACTGTAATTGTTTCGTTGATAAACATCTAGAACATTTATGATACGAAGGTTTGAAAACAATCAGTAAATACACAATGAACTTCCGGCATTTTATCTCGAGAACTTTTACTTTTATCTCGTACTTATAATGGAGGTAACTCTCAATAAATATTACCCGGTCTGTTTTGATCGAGTAGGCTATAACAAACAATTAGTGTTTGGGTGGAATTATACGATGTGAAACGCAAACAGAATGCCCTAGGGATCATAGTCTCTACTCAGTCTGAGAATGCTGCATTTTCTCTGATCATGTAAAGCAATTTTGAGAAAGTTATATAGTTAGATAAGTTAGGAATACGTATCATATGAACTATTTACAACAGAATGTTTTGCTTATGCTATTCTTCTATAGGGAATACTATATTCTCCATTGTAGACAGAAGAGTGCATTACATGCTACTGGATATTATTTTGCCTTATTGTGACTAGAAATGGACGTGTTTTGGGTATTTGGTTGGATGCATGTTTTACTTATTATGGTCAGGTTCTCATTCAGGTTTTAAAAACAAAGCCATTCTGCCACTCCTGTGTCCTTCTTGCCAGTACCATACTGTGGATCTCAGAAAGCAAGTTCGATGTTTCTATTTCTACCCGACACCGTATGCAATGTCCTGATATGGGGCGATGCCATTCTCTGATCTTTTCGATCTCTTTTGAAAGGTTGCAATAGAGATGTTCATTAGTCACGTGCTCTTTCAATTTTTCATCCAGTACCATTCACAGCATCCATTTAACCTCTTCTTTGATTGTTTGACAAGTGCTCTTGTTTTGCTGCCATACAAGAACACTGACTCAGCAGTAGTTACATAGTTTCTATTCCGCTGTGGGCGCCTTTAGCAGGATGTAACTCAGCGCAGTTTAGGGTTTCTAATGAGATTATTAATGCTCATTTTATATAGTGTACCTGTTTTTTATTATTTCACTGTATTGAATGGAAAAGGTTATTGCGCTTGCTAATCGTAAAGAAAGCGATCATACACTGTTATCTGTGTAAATTATGGTTTTGTATAACAAATCCTGCTGCTTTCACGTCTCGGTACCTCAGTTTTGGAGAGCGCTTGTGTTAATGTGTAGGAGCTCAGTAAATTTATATAAGTTATTTGTGTTCTTGGAGATGGGTGTGGTTCTGACCAACTTACCTTTTTAGATTTACCTAAGATTAAACAACTTTGTAGATATTTCCGCATTATGTTCTTTCCTTAACCCTCTTGGGACACCCAGGCCGATTGATCGCCCCAAGTGATACAAACTGAAAGAACTTTGAGGCCGATCCATTGGCCCGATGGGACAAGTGTTGGTTTCGAAGTGTAATAGCTAATCAGATATGGTCTTTCAGTAGATGCATCTCAAAAGAAAAAAAAGTTTGGTCATTTTGGCTACGCGTACCAAAACACCGTGTGTCTTAAAACTTTTAAGCAGCAGATTGTAATTTGAGGAAGATTTAACTAATATTTTTAGCAGATTGGCTACTCTCAGTAAGGTAGTCTTCTTTTATTTTGATTCGCGACATAAGGTTATCGACCAGTGTTACATATTTCAGGGAAGGTGGTTCAGCTAATTTTCAATATCGAACGTTTATGATTTGATCTGTGTTCAGCTACTTACTTGCAAGGAATCTGCTAAGATTGAAGTTGTCGATTATTTTCCCATCTATGTACTTATGGATATTTAAAACGTGCGCCATTGTTCTATGACTTCAGAGATAGATCGAAGTTGTCTGCCAAAACTTGAACATATTTCCCCAATGTATAATATGATGTTATCAAATGTGTGAGAAAAGAAATTCAAATAGAACACTATATGTAATATTTCGTGTTAGAGATATTAATTTTAGATACTGCATTGTAGCGTCGCCTTGTAACAAATGTTAAACATGAGAAACCATAATGTGACAGGTAACGACGGATAATTTTTCCGGTTAATTTTTCGTACTATCTTTTACAAGATTCATTGTTTTGGCCAAATTTCTTCCATTTATTATACCAAGCATACATCTTAATTTTCTTACTTGATATTATAGTTTTCAAATTGATGTGACCTTCAACCTTGCTTCTCCTTTTTTTTGGAGATGGTCTCAGTACAACCGTCTGAACATCATTAAATTCACTTACTTCATACGTTCTACTGCACTGATCTCAGCTTACTTTTGCTTGCTGGCTCTGTGTGTGTGTTGTGTGTGTGTATGTGTTGTGTGCGTATGTATTATATATATATGTGCGTGTGTGTATATGTATTGCATATATATTTGTATATATGAATATGTATGTTCATATGTATTATATATATATATATATGTATGTATTGTATATTTATATATATATATATGTATATGTATGTACATATA
>NC_068985.1:100346280-100347762 GCF_001194135.2 Octopus bimaculoides | reverse complement strand
TATATATATATGGATATGTATATATATTCACATATCACGTCATTTAGTTATTTTACTGCGACCATGCTGTGGTATCGCCTTGAAGAGTTTTAATTGAACAAAGTACGAGGACGTAAACGTTATTACACCGGATGTCAAGCGGTGAATGGAGAACAAAGATACAGACACACAGGTAAACACACCCAAACGCATACGCACATATATTGATGACGGCCTTCAGCACAGTTTCCATTTAACATCTTCACCTGCACGACATTGGACAGCGCGGGGCATGTTGAACCGAACTCGAAAGTACGGGGTTGCAAAGGGAGCTTCTTAACCACACGGCCATGCCTGCAAGTACACACAGACACACAAACGCGCACACACATACACACACACACATACACACACACGCCTGCGCACAGAAACACACTCATCTGATTATGTGATGTATATGAATACATATATGTGTATGCATGTATGTATATATGTATTTTTTCTATCGTACTCTTTTAGTAGTTTTTCTATCGTACTCTTTTACTGGGACGTAAACACACCAACGTCGGTTGTCAAGCGATGTTGGATGGGACACACGGAAACACAAGCATATCCACACACATACATATACATATATAAACATATACGACGGGCTTCTTTCAGTTCCCGTCTACCAAATCCACTCACAAGGCTTTGGTCGGCCCGAAACTATAGTAGAAGACACTTGCCCAAGGTGCCACGCAGTGGGACTGAACCCAGGACCATGTGGTTGGTAAGCAAGCTACTTACCACACAGCCAGTGTGTTTGTATCGGTGTGGGTGAGTGTGTTTAAGTATGTAATTATACGCTATACAAGGATACCATCTTACACATTTCTATCGACCAAAATGCGCCTTGAACTTATACTTTATAAAACCAGAGAATTACTCTATAGATCGTTAATTTACAGAACTACGTATGCATATATAGCAATGTCTAGGTCCTTTCGTTACGTATTATAGATCTTTAACTTAAATTATATCTTAATAAGAAACACACAATTGCATTTTTTAAAATTAGTATCGGGAATTATTTAATCACAACAATACCAGCTATGAATTTTCTTGTAAGAGACTCCTACTAAATCGTTATGTTGTATGATATGTCAACACATCTCAGTTGATCTAGCAAGCGGGGCCTCATATCAGTGAGTGGGGTCGGTGCGCATTGATGCCGTCGAGCGGTAGGCTCCGAAACGGCGCACATTCTCTCCTGATGACCCCATACACTTGCTGGCTTCTGATATGCGGAGTTCTCGACTGGGAGCACTTGCATGTGCGAGTAGCTTGCAAGACACACATATTATATATTCCTCATGCATTTAATATTAACTTATGGATGATTTCACTGCATTATAGTTCAAAATGTCTATCATGATTGTTCGCGAAGTGTTGCCCAGATTCATATTGCTTTTACTTCATTCTATTCATTTGACAATAAATATTTGGCTTGGTGCCAGTTTG
>NC_068985.1:100341672-100345573 GCF_001194135.2 Octopus bimaculoides | reverse complement strand
ACCTAGGCGTTTGAACAACAAACACGTTAAATATGTTACATCAATAATGTTTCTATAATAAAGCTAGTCCTGTATACATGCACACACGGACACACATACGCACACGAACGCTCACACACATACACACACAGACACACACACACCTCATATACACCCTACACACACTTACACACACACCACCCTCATATATATATGTCTGTTTCTGTACGTGTGAATCATGTGTATGCTTGAGTGCATTGACAGTCTAAGATCGATAAATTTACTTCATTCTATTCATTTGACAATAAATATTTGGCTTGGTGCCAGTTTGATTCGACGAATGAGGATGGTGGATTTGGGAGTTTTATTGTTGCTAATGTTTAGCTTCAAGTTATTCCATTTTAGCAAACAGATTATCAAAGGAGTGTCAGGTGCGAAGTCTTTTCCTTTTTGCATATTTTGTGTATCTTACTGAATGTGTTGTTTCTTTAAGGCAGTACAGTGTGATTTGAGAAGATATGGCTGCCAATTCCGAGAGACAGAGAATACTCGTAGAAGCTCCTTTATTGATTCTGATTGAGTTCGAAGTTCGATTGGGATCGACGATAGGACTCTGCATTCTACAACCTACAACTTTGTCAATTGGTTTGATTGCTTCCGATTTAGATTTGCACCTAATTTTCAGAAAACATCAAGATAAAATTTTATTGTCTGTGCTTTTGTGGCGTTGACTCAAGTCTGCTCTGATCAAGCAGTCGGATGATAAAAAGGAATTCTAACTGTGACTACTCGTCTGTAAAAGTTTTAAGATACACCATATCTTAAAAGGCATTATACACTATTACTTCATGTTTAAGATAGTTGAGCGAAATTTGGGAGTTATTTAGTATTACCTTGTAACAGAGAAATAAACCTTCATAAAAAACCCCAGTTAATTCGGTGTTTTTCAGATTGAGATCACCCCAACCAACGAGATACATGAGCAAAGGTTTCAGATTTTCTTTTAATCAGTTTCTGTTCATTATTAATACTTTCCAGACTGAAAAATAAAGACTAGTTAGATGCCGTAGCATACTCTGTCTATTATAGAGTCCTATTTTAAATAAGCAAAGTAGTCTGTTTGTATTGAACGATTAAATAGTTTAAAGACTACATGTACATATTTTCTAATGTATCCATTTCTATAGCTTTCTCAAAATTGCTTTACTCTGTGATTTATCATTTTAATGTGCGTATGGTTAATAATAAGTTTTACAATAATTTTCAATTTAATGTTGATATGAATTACACGTGTATAAGTTAAAAATCTTGAAAGACGTAAATACATACAACAATATAAAGAAAAATCCATGAAATATTATAAAAGGAAATAGAAATATAGTGAATTTATGATATTTATGAAATTGTGTGTGCACGTCTGTATATGTATGTGTATATATTTAATATTAAACCTAGTAGCTTATACAATATGCTGAGATACATTTAATAAAAATCGTTTATATTGTGCTGAAATACGCAAGTCAGATACATTTTAACCGTTTTTCGAGATTTATAGGTTTGAGTTATATAATTATCATGCTCATTAAATTAAGATTTATTGCATAAATTAAAGAAGTGATTTTACGTTTATCATCTGACTTACGATAATAATAATATCATTTAACAGCAGTAAGCAATTATTTTACATAAATATTTGTATCTCAAACAAGAAGACAATTATGTCCATAAAACTCAGGACTCGGGGATTAATGTGTTTCGTATAAACTACTGCTTTATTCATTAAATCTGAAAATGCATTTCTGTAAGAGAAGCAGCAGAAATAGTCAACTTTATAGAATCCAAATGTATTTCACATCTCATGATACTGCTTTACAATGGGAAGGACACGTTAAGTTATAAAGTCTTAGGTACACAATGTATGGAGAAAGAAAAAGCAAGTGGGCAACACTGCAATCACCCTCGATCGTATATCTATTTGATTAGAACTAGCTTAGTGCGAAAAACCAACACACAAACGAGAACGAGTCTATAAGGTTGCATGTTCTGCCACAATTGCTAAATCCACCTGCTTTGTTTTAAATATTTCCTGCCACTTAATTGCCAATCTAAATCTAAAACAATCAACTCAATTGCCAAGTAGCCTACCCTGATGGAAAAAAAAATATTGCATAGTGCCAACTAAATGGGAAGTGAAACGCACATCGTAGATGCTTTGCTCCACACAGAAGTTGCAGGAGATACACAGCGGTAATGCAAGCGTTTCTGCATCCATCACAATATCTGAAATCCTTCCACATGATCTCTTGAACTGGTTTCAGTCGTTTTGACAATCTCTTTTGTGGCTATCTTTAGTTGTTTGGGTTCAGATCCAATCTTCTGCAAGATATAACGTACCAACTGATATGGAAAGCCGCTGCAGTCCACTTTAATAGGGAATGAGACCTATGCCATCTCTTGAAAAGCATCTCATCGACTACGTTTTGATATTAGGTATTCTGTCGCTGATGAGACTGTGGCCAAGCTGGGGTACCGCCTTGAAGTGCTTAGTCGAAGATGTCCAACCCAACACTTATTTTTAATGTCTGATACTTATTCTATCAGTCTCTTTTGCTGAATTGCTAATTTATGGGGATGTAAACAAACCCAAAAGCGGTTGTCAAGCGGTGGGAGGCAAACAAAAACGCACACATACATATACAAGTACACACACACATACCCATCTATACACATATATATATACACACACACACATATATATATATATATATATATATACACACGCACACACGCACACATACACACGCACACATACACACGCATATATATATGCAGATATGAAAGGCTTCTGCACAGTCTCCGTTTACTAAATTCACTGGTATGGCATTGTGATAGTTCAAGGCTATAGTAGAAGACATTTGCTCACGGTGCTGCACGATGGAGCAGAACCCGAAACCACATTGTTGCAAAACGAGCGTCTTAACCTCACAGCCAACTTTCTCTTACTTTTCAAGGTGTGTAGTTTTAAATGATGCTATTGAATCGGTTTTAGCAATTACGTGAATAAGTGAAAAAAAAAAATCAAAAAACGTAAAGGGCAACAGGTTTCAGGACTTCATCGATACGTTTTTCTCGAGCAACAAATTTGTAAAAAAGGCAAACTTGACTTCTACGTACTGAAAAGCTTAAAGGTGCAGAGAGTTTGAATAAATATCGCATGATATTCTGTCCTAAGCAAACCGTCCTGCATATTCTCCGCATTGTTTATTGATAATCATAATTTGACTGTGAATTCGATTCATCCTGAGGCGAAACTGGCTCATAGTCGATCTACACACCAACCAGGAGATTACAGCTTCGTACACAATACAGACCACTAGTCAATTGTAAAAAATAATGAACAACGAATGAGATTATATTGTAGGAAGACAACTATAAAAATAAGACAAATCAATAAATATTAACTTATTTTTCAACTGATGTTCAACCATTCACTAAACTAATGATGGGTTTATTTTCTTCCGTAGCAACCAATAAACAGACTGGACACTGATTGGTTTTAATTTGACAAGCAGACCATATTAACTATGTGAATTTTCACGGGCTGATATCTCCAATCGTATTATAAGTTTATTCACGTACATAACCTTATATTCGTACAAACACACGCTTTTGCAGACATAAAGCATAATATAGACGCATTCGCCAACACACTCTTGGTATCTACATATGCAAATTGATATTTATATATATATATATATATATATATATACATATAGGTGATTATGTGCTTATATATATATATATATATATAGGTGATTATGTGCTTCTATATATATATATATGTATATATATGTATATGTATGTATATATATATATATATATAAATATATGTATGTATATGTATATATATATATATGTATAT
>NC_068985.1:100338320-100339584 GCF_001194135.2 Octopus bimaculoides | reverse complement strand
ATATATATATATTTCTTTGTTAGAGACTGCCATCCGTGTAGCGTCTCTTATATTCCTTCCCATGACTTATGTTCCTGCCGTAAAGCTTCACTTCCACACACACCAGCTTAATTTAATTCATCCTTAGTCGAAGGACACCTGTCGTTAATGTACTGCTGTTTGTATTTGTAATTGTGTACCATTTCTCCGTTTTTTCCTCCTTGTTTTCGTATACATTCCCTTGCTTTCTTCCAAAGAATCTAGTGCTCTTAGCTTAGATTTTCCTGGGGCCAGCCAGATTGGAGCAGTTTCGAGAGTAACCGGCCGAAACTGCTGAGAAAGTCTGGAAATCGACTGAAGAGAGAAAACTCCGAATGACCCGTCCTTATTTGTTCCTGTCCTTTATTGTATCGTCTAACTTTCCGTATGTTTGTTGTCGCCTGTTACGTTCTTGTTCCATTTTTTGTTTTCTTGATATATATATATTGCCCGGCGTGCTAACGTTTCTGCCAGCTCACCGCTTTTTTGTCCCTCAATCATTGGGTTACTTTTCAACGTGTTGACATGCTAACCATTGAAGAACGTACCTTTTTAGTTGAATGGGTGTTTCGAGCTAGAAACAAGTACACAGACACTGTAAAACAGAAGTACAGTGAAACTTTTCCAAATACTGTTGTTCCACATCGTAACATTGTACGGGATTTGATAAGAAAATTTAGAAACACAGGCTCGGTGAAAGACACAGCAAGAAGTGGTAGGCCTAATGTTCTTTCAGACGAAACGCTCTCCAATATTTTTGGTAAACTGTTGGCAAGCCCGTCAAATTACTTACGCAAATTGTCACAGAAAACGGAAACCAGCCTAGGAAGTGCTCACACGGCAGTACAAAAGAAATTAAATTTTATGTATTGAAAATGAAGAACGACTCTTTCAACACCTCTTATAAAGTTTTTTAAAGTCTTGTAAAGTCTAATATATTCTTTTGTAGTCTTATACCATCTTATGAATATTTATAAGAATTTGAATTTGTGATAAAATCGAAAAGTTTTAAAGAATTTACAAGCATAAGAGGAGAATGCTTCTTATTGTTTTATTCTTTGTAAGCCTAGTACTTATTCTATTGTTCTCTTTTGCCGAACCGCTATGTTAAGGGGTCGTAAACACACCAGCATCGGTTGTTAAGCGATGTTGGGGGAAGAACACACAGAAAACATATACACATACATACATACATACATACACACACACACACACACACACACACACACACACACACACACACACA
>NC_068985.1:100326544-100337743 GCF_001194135.2 Octopus bimaculoides | reverse complement strand
ATATATATATATATATATATATATATATACGACGGGCGCTTCTTTCAGTTTCCGTCTACCAAATGCACTCAGAAGGCTTTGGTCGGCCCGAGGTAATTGTAGAAGACATTTGCCCAAGCTGCCACGCAGTGGGACTGAACCTGGAACCATGTGATTCGTAAGCAAGATACTTACAACACATCCACTCCTACGCTTAAAATTAATGTAGACCTAGATAGAATTTTGCTCTCTATTAAGAACCATACACTTATAAGCGACGTTCATTCTTCTGCATTTGGTTTTAGCGAACAATTATCACGGAATTTGGATTTGAACACAAAACTTAAAAACGGACTAAAATGCCGGTGTGCTAACGCTTCTGCCAGCTCACGGCCCTTATACTACTACTACTACTACTACTACTACTACTACTACTACTACTACTACTACTACTACTACTACTACTACTAATAATAATAATAATAATAATAATAATAATAATCCTTTCTACTGGAGGCACGAGGCAACAAATTTGAGGAGAGGTGACTAGTCGATTACGTTGACCCCAGTGTTTCACTGATACTTAATTTATCGATCCCGAAAGGATAAAAGGTGAATTCGACCTCGGTGGAATTTGAACTCAAAACGTTGATGTAAGATGATGTAACAGTACTCTGGGACATGCCAATAAATACCGATAAAGAAATCAAGGCAAACAAGCCGGACATAATCATCAAAGATAGGAAGAATAAAAATTGCTTAATGATATATGTGACAGTACCATCAGAGAGAAATGTGTCCATATTTAAGTTGAAAGACCTTGAAATAGAAGTGACCAAGATATGGGGATTGAAAAGCAGCACAATACCAGTGGTGATTGGAGTGTTAGGGCTAATTAAAAAGGGCCTTGATAAGCAGCTCAACAAACTCCCTTGCAATGTTAACGTGGGAGAACTTCAGAAAATAGTGTTGCTAGGTTCCGCACACATTTCACGCTGTGTACTCTCCGTGAGATGAGGACCTGCTTGACCCTAGGGTGAAGGGATGACCCCGGTTCAGCAGAAGACAACGGATCATAATTTATTTTAAAGTAATAATAATAATAATAATAATAATAATAATAATAATAATAATAATAATAATAATAATGATAATGACGATGATGATGAACACTAAAAGAATAAGGGTGTACAATAGACCTTTAAGAAACAAGGCTTAGTAATAATAGTAAGTGCAGTAATGATGACAATGATGACGATGATGATGATTATGATGGCAAATATTGGATAACACAAATAAACATAAGAACACAATAAAAAATTAAAATATCAGTAAAATATTTTACGCTAAAATCAATAAAATTTCATTCAATTTCAGTATGTTTGCAATGAAAATTCCAAATATAAACAGGTGTCTTTGGTGGAAAAATGGAATTTCTTAAAGTTCCATTCAGGTAATGTAACTTTCCTTAACGACTTTGTTTCTGTGATTAGATAATAAGATGTAAGTATTTAGAAAATAACAGTAGGTACGGTATGTTTTATAAATCACCTTACAATTATTGTAAAAGTATGTAAAGTTATATGTAGAAAGCTATATTCGTCATCCTTATTAATTAATTGTTTTAATAATTATTTTGCCTGACAACTTAAGTGTTCCAGCAAAAGTTGGATTTTAATAATATTTGCTGAAATACGCCATACATGAATAATAGGTTAGATTTACTGTAATGGCACATTCCTAAATATTTTAAAGAAAACTAACTTCACAGTACGAAAGTAGACTAAAGCTTATCAATAATATGTTTGCTTCAGTAGAACACGCTGTGCTGATTACAAATGTGCACTAAATTCAATTATCTGAGCACTTTTCTACTCATAGTTCATTGTATCTATCTGTGTGTAGAACAAAATGTCTGGCGGTTTTTCTCTCTACGTTTAGGTCCATTTTGTTTTCGAGTCTTTCACGGTTAATAGAATAAAGAACTAGAATCAAGATCTACAGTCAATTTAATTGACTATCACTTCTCAATGTGGTAGATTTGTGCTTATGTTAAAAGCCATTATTTCGAATTGTTACTGCTTTTTGGTATCAGGTCGAAATAATGGTCTCCAACATAAGCATAACTGTTAGTATCTTACTCTTCCTCAATATAGATAAATATGCTCTGAACATGGATAAAAGTGACAAGATATGAACCGTTAAACTTTCAACTAAGACACCGTCATTCCAACATCTCAAGCGACCGTTAATCTCAGTTTTATTTGTTTTTCAGACTTAATAAAATAGACTCCAGCTGTTAGGGAATCGATACGGGTTGATCTTTGATCGATAGCTATGAAGAATTGCTTCTTAACCCTCAAGGAAAGATCGCATCTGATCACGAGTGATAAACAATCGGTATTTTTATTTAGCAATATAAAATAATATTGTTTTCAATTATTGATCAGCTTGCTAGAATATGGTGGATATCTCTGACATACAAATCTATAAACTATATTGTAAAATTCTAATATGTGTGCGTATATGTGTGTGTATGTATGTATACATATATATACACACACCAGAATAATATGGTATCTTAGCTGAATTATAGACTTAGAAAGTATATTTTAGATATTATTATTGAAAATAAAGAGAATAATAAAATGAAATGAACTAAAATACAGCAAAAGCCGTATTTTTCATGCTTCACTACATAAGAAACTTCAAACTGTGATATATGTTAAACAGAAAGCTACATTCTCACATATCATATTTACACTACGTTGCGTCCGTCACGGCTTCGTTATCTGAAATGGGAGGAACTTAGAGTTTAGTAATGCTATGGATCATAATCGGAATGTAATATAACTTCTTCATTGACAGATTCCACCTATTATAGAAAAGTAAATTATACCCTGCGATATGCAAGCATACATTCGCTTTTTGTTTCACTATTTTCTTCCTTATAAAACCGACAAGTAAATGATAATGCAATAAATATATCTACTTCTTGAATTCCAACTGCTATTTGAAATTGCAAATCTATACAAGCGTAATGTAAATCAACCACGCGCAAAAAAATGTCTATCATCGGCGTCTAAAAATTTTAACACATATCAAACAAATCGTTCTGTATTATTCTCTGTTTGGGCCAATCATCGGTTTTTAAGAGAACAATTATAGATATTTCCCATTCCTTGGTTATGATATCGTTTAATTCTCACTGCAGAGTAACTTTCTCTGAAAATACTGAAATTGATATAGAAGTAGTAAAGAATTTTAGATTTAAGGAACTGTAAATTACAGGGAAAAGTATTGAAAATTATTGAAGGAAAAAGAACTGGAAAAGCCTATATGCACGTATGCGCGCAAACACACACACACACACACACACACACACACACACACACACACACATAAACACACACGTATATATATATATACACTTACCTAACTATAGCTAGACAGATGTGTATGTACTTGCTTACATATACATGCATATATATATATATAATTACATATATACATGCATATATAATACACACACACGCATGTATATATATATATATATATCCATACGCACATGCACACGCAAATATATTTACATATTGACCTTAAATTATTAACTATGAAACTCACGCCGTTATGCACTCTTTTGCTTGCATAAATGTTTATTTATTAGGACGCATGCTTGCAAATATTGAGGAAGTGAGTTGGCAGAGTTGTTAGATCGTCGGACAATCTTACCTCGCAGACTTAATTTCTCCGCGGCTTCAGTTCAAATAGCACCGAGATTATATTTGCATTTCATCAATCCTGATTTGATATATTAACTACCATTATTGGGATCGATTTCTCTTACTCGGTATACGATATTCAGGCGGAGTAACGGACATTACTCACCACGTTTAAAATACCTGAGACAATTTAAGCTACGACGGAGTTCCTACCGTTCCACTATATGGGCGCAGGAGTGGCTGTGTGGTAAGTAACTTGCTTACCAACCACATGGTTCTGGGTTCAGTCCCACTGCGTGGCACCTTGGGCAAGTGTCTTCTACTACAGCCTCGAGCCAACCAAAGCCTTGTGAGTGGATTTGGTAGACGGAAACTGAAAGAAGCCCGTCGTATATATGTATATATACATATTTGTATGTATGTGTATTTGTGTGTCTGTGTTTGTCCCCTCAACATCGCTTGACAACCGATGCCGGTATGTTTAGATCCCCGTAGCCTAGCGGTTCGGCAAAAGAGACCGATAGAATAAGTACTAGGCTTACAAAGAATAAGTCCTAAGGTCGATTTGCGCTCGACAAAGGTGGTGCTCCAGCATGGCCAGTTATATATATATATATATAACGGACTTCTTTCAGTTTCGATCCACCAAATCCACTCAAATTATTGCGTCGGCCTGAGTTTATAATAGAAAATACTTGCCTAATCCTCCACGCAATGCTACCGTTTTTACTTAAAACAGGAGTGCCTTTGGCCAGGCAAAGATTTTTCAAATAATGCGAACCGCTTAATTACATAGAAACAAAGTTAATGTATCATGTTATTAGAGAGAATTATAGCAGATAGACAGGGGAAGACTGGCCTTGCTAGTAAGAACTGTATCTCCCGGGATCCGTGTCAATATCGGTGAACACAATAAAAAATGTAAACTGCTCATGATAAATCATGCATTAGATCTAAACTGCTGGGTTATATGAAGGATGAGATAATATCAGTTCATATATACACATACTTACGTAGACACACACACACACACACACACACACACACACACACACACACACACACACACACATACACACACACACACATACACACACACACACACACATATATAACATTTAAAAAAATCATCCCTGTAAACGTTTAGGCCCATTACTCAAGATACAACATTAGTCATTCATACAAAGTAGCGAAAATCTAAGAAACAAACAATTTTTTATATGATCACATCCTTTTTTTATTTTTACCTCATCTGGTTATAAAACAGGCAAGACAGTTCCATGTAAAAGATATGAGATCTGAAAATGATTAATGGTGCTAGAATCGGAAAGAAACATAACCATCATTAATCTTTAATGTACCTCACTGCTTGCAATATCAGACGTTTTGTTATTATTATTATTGTTGTTACTGTTGTTGTTGCTGCTGCTGTTACAGCTGTTGATGTTGTTATCATTATTACTTTTATCATTATTATTATAATTACGATTATTATTATTATTATTATTATCATCATTTCCATTGTTATTATTATTATCATTACCATTGCTATCATCATCATCATCATCATCATCATCATCATCATCATCACCATTACCATTGTTATTATTATTATCATTATTATTATTATTTGCATTCATGAGAATTCTAGTGCGAACCATCAAACATATAGTATCAAAATTTACCTTCAAGGTGAAAATATATATATATATATATATATATATATATATATATACATACATCCTTATGTATATGCAAGTACATGAATACATGTATACACACACACATATATATTTATATTTATATGTATAATATACATATACATGTACATATGTATGCTTATGGATCGAAGTGTATATACGTAAACGGAATCACCTTGAGGGAGAGACAGTGACATGGACAAATTTTCCCTATTTGTGTATGGTAATTTTTTTCTTGTAAACATATCATTTACACACACACACATACACATATATATATATATATATATATATATATATATATATATATATATATATGGACCATTAATCTCAGAGTAATCTTATAACGAAGCCTGCTTTGAAGCACACATAAATGCTGCCTCGTTGCTTCGTTTGGATTAGCTCTTGTCTGGTAAAGATTACTTATGTATTGATCTTATAGAATATGTAATCGTTATATTTTAATAAACTTTTGGAGCGTAACCCAATTCTAGAACACGATGTTATACTAATACTTAAGAAGTTAATCTTTCAATAGTACCTGACTCATGTTTCTAATTTACATTTGAGTAGTGAAAAGCGTTAGAAATCGGTGAATTTTTAAATACATTTTAATCTTGTAGTGGAAGACTTTCCTTTGTAATATAGGCTTGGAAATATATGAAATCGTCATAAGAGATTAACTGAGACCTATGACCTAATATTGTTAGTGAATTTGATTGTTTTTGTTTTTTTGTTATGTTCATGGCTGGTATAGCGCAATACTGTTTGTTTTATGTTTGTATATAGTCTCTTTTTGCAATTGAAGGCGCGTATTTCATCGCTATTCCATTTAAGGACGTTTTCGTGGTCTCTATTTACAGAATTGGTAGGAATAGTGTTTGAATATTTAGGTTATTTATGAGCAGAATTTTACAGAGGATTGAAGTAAAGGTTAACAGCTAGTTGTTTATTCAGCTATAGAAGGAAGAGTTATAAGTAAACATAAATAAGATTTGATGTATACAAATGTTGATGGATGCCCCTGCACACTTTGATTTTTTGTCCTAGACGAAGACTCACATCCAACAGGGAAGAAACATTTATCGTTGTGGCGATTGCTTGCAGATGTGATGTGTGTCAATAAATAATGCGATCTTTTCCCGAAAGGAAAATTGACAGTGTCAGAAAGCCGAAACTCTTCGTTCTTAGAAACTTATGTAATTTCCATGAAACAAGCAAGAAACGTAGTAAAGTTTCACTCAAATCAAAGTCAGTCTTCTTAACAGAAAATAAGAACAGAAAGAAAGAAAATATTCTTACTTTAAATAATTACAAAATCTCACGGGATGTTTGAATTTCAGCTCAGCAGCTTTCTGTATTTATTTTCAATTTTGACATCATGGCATCAGGTTTGATCTCAGAATGTTAAATATATTTGTTATATATATTTACAACTGAAATGAGAAAACAAGAGAACAATGCAATTTAGTTATTTCGAGAAATTTGACGACTGTATTTTTATACTTATATTACATAGGGCTCATTTGAAAAAAAAAAAACAACAAAAAAAACAAATATAATTGAACGACATAGAAATAGTTCACTGCTCTGTATATGTTTTCTTCCATTAGCATAACATAAAGTCTTGAAGAAGACGCTCATCTTGCTTTTCACTGTGAGTTGACAATAGAGAAAATGTAACTTTAGAAAGTGCACTTCATTCACATCCTACATCCATATTGTTGAAAGCTATTAATTATGTTTTAATTCAATGCTTTTAAAATGGGAGGTTTTGATTTTCCTATTTCCTAAAGACTTTAGAAATCAAATTAAAAATCTAATTCAACTGCAGACTCATTGTTCTCAAATTTATCATGTTTTCAACCAATTTTATTTGTGCTCCAATAACAATCTTGTGTTATAAACTTGCGTCAGCAGTTACAAGCAGAAATGTGTATCCAACTTATTTGAATGATTTGAATATTCTCTCATATGCTGTCGTGGTAACAAGTTTTCTCTGATCTAAGCTAGTATTGCAATAAAATATTCAAATCCAAGCAAAACTACATTTATAGTTCGGCCAGCTTTTCAAAATAAAATGATTTGTGTCAGATCTCATATCTCTTCGAATTTAATATAATATAATATAAAATACAACATGAAATTTCTGCAACTCAAATTTTTTTAAAAAGCCATACTTTAAAAAAAATTATTTCAATATCAAAAATATACATTATTAATCATTAATCATACAAATCAGGCAACCAAGACTCATGATTGTTTAAAATGTTTGAAGGACTTCCTTTCTTTCATTTGATTCTAGCAGCTGCACGGAATATTTTATAGTTATACAAGATACAAATGTTACATTGTAAAATAGCAATGATTTTGTGCTTCATTTTGAAGAAGTAATTACGAATTTCAAATTACTTTTTTTGCTTTGGAATTTATGTTTCGTAATATTTTATATATTTTGTATATTTCATATTTCAGAAATAAACAAGTAAACTTTCTTGGCAAATAGTTGATCCTCCGGTATCAAATTTTCTCGTAGCTCCTGTCATTACATCATGTCAGGATGTCACCTGCAGAAACCCGGAGAAGTTTAGAAGTTTGATACGGAAGTGGTTAGCCTCACCAAAGAACCTACACAATATTGCTCAGCCCTTATCAACCAGCATCTTAAGACATTCCTTCAGTAGCTCTTCAAAGGTATTTGTAGTGTCACTAAAAAGAAAGCCGTTATATACAGAGATTCCAGGAACACCAAAATAGTGGAAGAGGACTTTCAAGTTTGTACAAGTTGGAAGAGAAGCGTTACTAGAGAGTTGCAGGTGGTAGAGGAACGATTGAGGCAAACGCCTTTTTTGGGGACTGTGTAAAAGAGCACTCGGGCTCGTGCTACTTTCCAACCTGCATGATGGGTTACGTGAAAGGAAAAGATGAACAGCATGTCTTTTAAGAAGAATTACGAGCAGACGTTGAGGAAGCACGAGCTAGCAGGATTGTGGGCTTCTGGTAACAATGGCGGGGCAACATACAGCCGCAGAACATCGTTTGGTCCGTGTCTGACGGCTTTGACATACAGCGTGTCTAGGCCGTCTACGACACTTTATTAAGCACGTCAGACATTGGCATATAAATCAAGAGTGAAACATCCTCTTGTTCCTTGCGTTATGAAATAGGATCCCTTTAATAACATTGTGGAAGCTGCCGCAGAGCCTTAATCGAAGCCTGTTACCGCTGATGACAAGACCAGGTACTCAAAGTGGTCAGGGAGATGATATTGTTTTCAAAATCTGGTACAATGCCAACAATTTGGGGTAAGGGGCTAGTCGATTACATCTACCCCGGTGCTCAAATGGTACTTATTTTATCGACCACAGTCTGATGTGGAGGCCGTAAATTTGTTTAATGAGCCTAGTCTGCCATACTGGCACGACAGGATCGGCAATCTATTATACTGAACTTGTCGGTCCAATATAAAATAACGACAGCATAAATGCCAAACTTAAAAAATCAATACTGGGGTGGAATCCCTCGACTAAACTATTCAAGGTAGTTTCACAGTATTGCTGCAGTTCGATGACCGAAACAAGTAAGAGATAAACTAAATTGTAATTAGTAATATCATAAAATTTATGAGTTTTTAATCTAGGCATTGCTTTTATTTCTAAGCTGTGTAGAAAGAGTTTCGGTTCTTGAAGTTTACAACACACCATTCCATTGTTTTTTTTTTCTGGAGTTATTCACTTATCCACATGTTTACTGCATTGGACAATAAATGAGAGTTTCCTAAGCAAAATGACGCGAAAGATAATTTCAAATTTATTAATTTTATTGTATATTCTCATTCACAAATTGTTCACGACTAAAAACTTTATATCTTCACAGTGCAGTTTAGTAAGGACACGACATTATGAGACAGCTAGAAGTCAAGGAGTATACCACTGTATGGTCGATAAACCCATTAGAAATAACAACCAGATTTCCCTCAAATCACGCCAACCATTCAGAAGCCTGATAACTGCGCTTGATGCCTTATGCTTGAATGGAATATGGTACTATCGTCTAGAACGCATTTGGAAAGAGATCTTCCGAACAAAGCCAACTCATAGATAAATAACAAATATATGGAACTCTATGAAATGACATTCGAATTGTGGTAAGATACTCTCAAGAGAACTGGGCCACTAGAAAGTCTTGAGAAAAAAAAACAAAAAACACTGCAGACAAATTTTTAAGCCAGACTGGCATATTTTTCGGGCTCGAACAACTCGTATCTTCTGTTGATGCGCATCTAATGAACATTTTTTACGATGTTATTACATTTGTGTCTAAACATCGTTGTGTGCATATCTTTAAAGTTTGACATAAGCGTAATGACGATTTTCAGCTGAAGGTAACAATTAAGTTTAGATAATAATAAAAGATAATTCTTTATATTCAACATCCTGCAATTATAAAAAAATTGCTTTTCAATCTTATGATGTTGAAAAGATAAGAATCGCAAAACGTACATGTGTCCATTCAGTGAAATTCATGCAGCCTCCAAAATTTAATTATTTTCGCACACATGAAAATCCAAACCAATGCCTTGTAGTCAAAATGAGACGTGAGAGAGCAACAGATCAGGAAGTGGTGAAAGTATGGAAAGACATTATTGATTTTGACTGCTAACTGCAGGATATGGAAATACATTTCATTGTGAGCACTTTAAGCTAAATATGTTTTACCATTATAAATCTCAAAGGACGGAAACTAAATGAATTATGACTACCATTTATTTAGATTTCAATTGACGCTTCCCTCAAGCCCTCATTTTTCAATTAACACGGCTTGAAAAAACATTAGTACTTTTTACTTTACATTTATAATTCCCGCCTGACAAAGCAATATAAAGTAATTCATTAAAAACAAATTCTCTAAAAAAAAAATGAAGAAAAAAGAAATAATAAAAAAAAGAGAGAGTGAAAGAAGAAAATCGTGCGCTAGTCATTTATGTTTTTAGATAATTTTGTTTTACTTAGTTTGCTAAAGTTAAATTATATTTTAACGTGGGAATTAAAAAAAAAAACAGAAGGTATGTGATGAAAAATAAAGGATTTTGAAATGCACTGAAAGAGTCACTGTTGATCAATATTTAACAGCATTTGATCAAACGGAGAAGAGTCTCTAAATAATTGCTTAGAAATAGCTGCCAAATCCCTAGGTAGTCATATCCTAATGCTTAAGAAAGGAATTATATATTCTGCAAAGTAGGCCTAGATATGCACAAAGATCGATTGATTATGAGTAGAATGATTTTGATCTTAGTTTTGTTTGATCAATGTTGAATTAGGTATAATAGCTACTAGGCATATACAGAACAGCGAAGATTTTTTGTATTTTATCTCGTATCTGTGTCTAAAACATATCAGAATGATTTATCAAATAGGTTTATAGGCACAACATTTTTTGTGTGGTTTCTGTCAAATGAACGACACTTATCAATTCCAGAAGAAAATGTAATTCTGCCCGGGTCGACAGAATCCATGTGAGTAAATTTGGTAGACGGAAACTAAAAGAAGCACGTCGTATATGTATATGTATAGGGGGAATCCACAACCCCCCCCCCAAAAAAAAAAAAACAGACGAAGACAGTTGGTGTTGAAAACAAATAGATATATTTATATAACGCTCGGAAATTGAGAAAGTCTTTAACGTTTCGAGCATACGCTCTTCTACAGAAAGGTTCACGGAAAGAAACAGGGAGAGAAACGAATGTATATGTATATGTATATGTATGTATGTATGTATATATGTGTATATATATA
>NC_068985.1:100323718-100324764 GCF_001194135.2 Octopus bimaculoides | reverse complement strand
GAGAGAGAGAGAGAGAGAGAGAGAGAGAGAGAGGCAGAGAGACACAGAGAGAGGTATGGAGGGAGGAAGATAAATACATAGATAAATTTAGAAAGGCAGGTGTTATTCAAATGATTGAATAACACCTGCGTTTGATTGACTCCATTTATTAATTTATCTATGTTATCCAAAAACATTTCGCTTTCGCTTAACCCTAGAATTTCTACCTTTATAAGTAGGCTGTAATATCCTTGGCTCTTATGTGAATTTTATTTATTTTATTAATTTATTTTGTCCTTGTTCTTTGATACATTTATATACACGCATGCGCACACACGCACACACGCACACTAAAACAACACACACACATTTAAGCAAACCAACACCGATTGTCAAGAGATGGGGGTGGGCAAATACAAAGACATGGACACACGCACACACACTCTGTCTCTGTCTCACAGACGCATTCACTAACGCACAAACACACGTGCGCTCACACACACACATAGAGAGAGAGAGAGAGAGAGAGAGAGAGAGAGAGACAGAGAAACAGAGAGAGACAGATAGATCGAAAAATAGATGGGTAGATAGAGAGGTAGATAGGGAAATAGATAAATAAATACCCATATATAAATACACGCTTGAAATATACTAAATATATATTTGTATGTAGTTTCACGTGTGGCCGTGTGGTAAGAATTCCTGGTTCAGTCCCTCTCCATCAAGCTTAGGCAAGTGTCTCAGACTGACCAAAGCCTTGTGAATGTATTCAGCAGATGGGAACTGTAAGAAATGTGTGTGCGTGTGTGTGTTTGCTTATGTCTGTATTTGATTCCCACCACCACTTGACAACCGGTGCCAGTGTGTTTAACTCCCCATAAGCTGGCGATTCGGCAAAAGAGATTCGATAGAATAGGTAGCAGGATTAAGAAAAAAAAGTACTGGGATCGATTCATTTGACTAAAGTTTCTTGAAGGCAGTGCCCCAGCATAGCCCCAGTTCAATGTCTGATACAAGTGAAAGATAAAAAGATATAGAAAGATATATATATATATATATATATCTTT
>NC_068985.1:100321324-100322693 GCF_001194135.2 Octopus bimaculoides | reverse complement strand
TTTTAAGGCCGACTTTGCTTTTCATCCCTTCGGGGTCGATATATATGTATGTGTGTGTGTGTTTTTTCCCCCCCACCACCTTCAGTTGACATCCGATGCTGGTGTGTTTATGCCCCCCTGTAACATTAGCGGTTCGGCAAAAGATCCCGATAGAATAAGTACTAGGCTTACAAAGAATAAGTCGTGGCGGGTGGAGGGGGGGGGTCTGTTCGATTAAAAGTAGTGATCCACCATGGCCATAGTCAAATGACTGAAAGAAGTAAAAGAAGAGTCGTATAAAGAATGTCATACTTTTTTTATATTTCAGTGAATTCCTAATATGTAGTTGGCAAGCTATGAATTTTGGGAGAAATAGTTGGTATTTGTAATCGTTTCAAATCGAACACCCAAGTGCAGGCTCTCAGCTTCGCTTGGAATGAGATTGTCAATATTCCAGGTGAGTTTAATTAATTTAATAACTTGAATCATTGATCTCGGAAAAATTAGGCTTTAAAATCTTAATGAGCTGGTGAGAAGCTAGAGACGATGGAAATTAATTAATACAGAGTAGATGAGATGTTTATGTTTAAGGTCACCTCGCCTTCAAAAGTAAAGTAAATAAGTAAGGTTGTTAAAACTTTGATACATTAATATGAATCTAACGAAGACAAAAGTGTTCTTGATGTATACGTTTATCCTTGCATTATCGCACTAGTTTCACTCACGCTTCATTCGTGCAGCACTCACGATAAAGATGGACATGAAATGCACAATGGCTGAAGTGGGAGCTTAATATATGTGAATTACATTGACTTTATTGTTTTTAGGGAAATGTAGAGATATTGTGGTTAATGGAGAATGTCATATAGAATTGAAATATAATCAACTTCCTGACATGCAATTATTTTTATCGTAAAATTAGATTTGAGAAAATTCCAGAAAATTGCGAAGGTGGAATGCTTTTTAAAAATGAAGAGTGGTTTGTAGTAGTGTGTCATATACATACACCTGCATAGATATAGTCGCTGTTACATTCATATCTACGCAAATATTCCCATTAGCATATCTTCATTGATTTATACACATTTTACACCTTATCTGTTCACACATTAACTTCTAGCAACAATAAAGATACGTCATTAGAGATACATAGAAATATTACAGATACACACGTTCATACATACAACCATGCATAGGTATCTATCTATCTATCTATCTATCTATCTATCTATCTATCTATCTATCTATCTATCATTCACTTTCTCTTCTTTTCTCTCTCTTTCTCTCTCAATATGTGTGTGTTTGAGTGTATGTAGGTATATAAATGAATGCATATGTATTTTATATTATATTATATATTATATTATATATTATATTACATCATATATAT
>NC_068985.1:100318704-100321223 GCF_001194135.2 Octopus bimaculoides | reverse complement strand
CACACATATATATATATAGCATTACATGTAATACATGATAGTCTGCATAGGTAAACATGGTTATATATGTACCAACGCTATCATGATGATGAGGTAATGTGAAAGAGAGAGAGAGAATGCGTGAAAATGAGAGAGAATGAGAGAAAGAGAAAGAGTGAGAAAGGGAGATAAGGAGGCTGTGCTAGAGAGAGAATGGAAATAGACAACAGGTAGATAAATAAATAGATGGAGAGATAGATAGATAGATAAATAGATAGATAGATAGATAGATAGATAGATAGATAGATAGATAGATAGATAGAAAGATACAGAAAAGAGAAAGAAATTAGGAAATTAAGGGGAAGTTTTCTAAAATTATCTTTACGGAAAACAGGTTTTCTGTTGCACGTGATGTAATAACTTTAATATTCTATAGCAATGGTTTCCACTTTACACGCACGCTCATATACAACCAAGCATACACTTATACATATAAACTGTCACTTACATATCCTTTGTCTACCATTCCTTCGTTTTATTAAGTAAACATACGTAAACACATACACAAGCAAAGCGACACATACATACGGCATTAAGTATTTTATCTTTGGTTATACGTCATATTCTTGTCATATATCTTTTACTAGATATCTGTAACACCTTTAAAAGCTGAAGGGCTCATCGCTCGCATTATAGCAGTTTTACTCATATTTACTTGGATGTTGCTAGGTTTCTTTAATTTAGAAATATTTCCCTGAGCCAATGGGGTTGTTTCTACACGACGGTGCTATCTGTTGTAAGCGGTTGTTAAATGCACATCAAAACTACTAAACCGCTACCTTCTTAGAAAGGAACACGCTGTACAACGAACATTTGTTTTTACTATAAGCACAGATATGAAATTTATGGTGAGGAGATAATAATCTATGTATTACATTGACTCCAATATTTAACCGGTAGAATTTGAACTCTGAACGTAAAGACGGGCGAAATACTGCTAAGCGTTTTAGCCAGAATTCTTAACATTATTCCAGCTGGCTGCTTTGATTGTAGAAATGATATTGGAAATGATATTGCCAAATTTTGGCACAAGGCCAACAATAGTGGGGTAGGGGGTTAAGTCATTTACATTCTCCCCAGTGTTCAATTGGTAAATATTTTATCGACCTCGAAACGATAAAATGCAATGTCGACCACGGCGAAATTTGATCTCAGAACATAAAGACACAAAATGTCACGATGCATTTCGTCTAGTGAGCTAACGATTCTACCAAAACATCATCTTTTTACGTTGAAGAATAGAATACAAATAAGGAAAAAAAAAAATGGTTTGCCGTTACTTAAATGCATTTCAGCGATTACTTGGTGCTAAATTACAACAGCTTGAGTAGATCAAATGCCATTTTCTCTGTAGTAAATCTAACAGCAATCTTTACACTTCTGCTAATATATTATTTAAATGTGATTCACAATTTCTTATGCGGTACATTTTAGATTGCTTCATATGCTATTTTATTTCAATAGTTGCATATATCTCCGCTAATCTCTGCCAATCATACAAAATTCGAGCAGCCATATTGAATTATACAAACCACGACGTGGAGCAATCCAATCTGTACAAGCTTTCACTTACCTACCTTCTTTGTACATATTATGTGTGTGTATGTCTGTGTGTGTACGTATATATGTATGTACATATATCCAGCTATCTGCCTCTCTCTCTCTCTCTCTCTCTCTGTACACACACACACACACACACACATATAGTCTTAGGGAAAAGAACCAAGGTTCATGAACTCATCGATGAAAATCCACTGTCTTTACCTGTAAATTTGGATTTTTATCCTTAATAATAATATTATATATATATATATATATATATATACATACAAAGACGCACTTCCGACCATTTCTTACATGTTTGCAAGTCAGATATCTTTCTTAATCCACGACCTCACGGCGTCCACCATTCCCTCACTGACCAAATTGTAACCTCCTTTACTAAAAGATTTGCAGTTAACATCACGGAAACCCACAATCAACTGCAATTAAAATAACATGCTGTTCTTCCACATAAATCCACAGCCATTCCTGTTCGGATTCCTCTCAACGTTGGCACTTCAACCTCAGAACGAACCGAAACGTTCTCCCATATAGAAGTCTAAATTCTTTGCTTGAATCCGTCACTGCAGCTTAACCAAATCCAAGAATTCAATGTGTTTTGACTGCAAGTTTTACATTGTACTTGGAGACAGACTAATACGTATTCAGTTTGTTATTGTTAACACCTTAAATAATTCTCTGTTTTCGCGCTCTACCTGCTTCTAGGTAAACAAGAGATGATGTGACTCATTCTGGAATTCAACATTTCTGACTCAATCAAATACTTGAATGAAATTCTACCAGGAAATAACCTTCAATAGGAATATAAGAGAGTGAATATTTTCTATACTAATATGACACATAGTAGTTTTAAAAGTGCACGGATTATGTTTTCTTTCTGAAAAAGAATGTATATATATATATATATATATATATAT
>NC_068985.1:100316893-100318360 GCF_001194135.2 Octopus bimaculoides | reverse complement strand
TATATATATATATATATATATATATATATATATATATATATGAGGTTATCCCATAAATAATGCGTTTTTTTATACTTTTATTTTTCAAAATTCAGATAAGCAAACTTCTTTTTTTAATGGAAAATATACTCTCCATCATTTTCCACAATGCTCTTCCATCTATCTAGTAGACTTGCAGGGCTTCTCTTCCAAAATTCACCTGTCCGTGGTGCAAAGTGGTCATCGATTATTTGGTTTCTCTTTAGAACAGAAACAAAATATCTGCAGGATGGTTAATATCGTCAACTGAGTAGTTGATGGTTGCACCGAACCAGTAAAAACAGCGTTTTTCTCAAGCGTTTGAAGAACGATTTTAAAGCATAAAGACCCAAGGTGCTAGACGAAGGGTTGCGTCATCAACATAACAAGTAAACCATCTACTGTTTCTGAAATTTGTCATGGGTTCTCTGTTATAGAAACAACTGTTGAAATGGAACTAGATATTCACTACGCCTTCATGACTCTAAATCTCATTTAAAACATAGCCAAGGCAAATAATTGAAAAGCAAAGAAAGCGCTTTTAGAGAGTCGATCTGCACATTAGAAACAGCAGCCAAAATTTCCGCAAATACCACTTTAACATTTTTGAAAAGGCAGTGCTACAGCAATCTCAGATATACACCTAAAAATATGGGGAGTTTGCTGTTGGAATTTCTTTGATCATGGGTTCATTCGATAGATGCAAATCGAGCTAACGCTAAAGAATAACAGCAGAAACAACAAGAACAACACACGAGAAGTGTAGACGCAAAATCTGTCGCTTTTGAGGAAATAGCATCGGACAATTAATCTCTGGTGCTGACAGTGGTTACAATACCACCATGGAAGGATCAGATAAATCCAATTATTTTATTTGGCATGAGTAACTTGCAAAAAAGATTAGAGATAAGAAACTTTTCATAAATTTGTGCTTGCACAACTGTATCATTTGATGCGCATTTCATATTTTCCACGTGAAGATAAATTGTAACTGTTTTGCTTATTATTTAGTAACCTTCTGGCTATTTTAATTCTTCGTAAAATGTTTCTATCCTTCTCTTTCGCTTCCTCTTTTATTTATTTATTTTTTTGTTCATTGTCTATTTGCTTCTGCAATACAGAGATTGATAATAAATGGCCAAATTCCTGTGAACTAATAAACACGTCAACTGCAAATGTGCTTACTAAAGGCAAGAAACGAAGGAATTGAAAGAAGGAAAAATAAAAATAAAAATAAAAATTTAAAAAATAACTATTTCGGAATTGATGTTGGCACAATTGCATTGGTTGATGCACGCTTCATATTTTCTATAACAGAATAATTTGTAACTGCATTCTATATTTTCTTCTTGTCTTTTCGACACACACACACACAGACACACACACACACACACACACACACACACACACACACACACACACACACACACACACACACACACACACACA
>NC_068985.1:100314976-100316795 GCF_001194135.2 Octopus bimaculoides | reverse complement strand
GTGTGTGTGTGTGTGTGTGTGTGTGTGTGTGTGTGTGCGTATATATATATATATATCAAAGTGATATTGTAGCAGAAGAAATATGAATTGACACGATTCACTTTGTGACATGTTTCTTGCAAAGCTATTTTTCATTTCTATTCGTGATTTATAAAGCCCTCTAGAACACAATGTTGCTCACATGCGTGTTAGTTATAATTCATTTGATAGCATTCAGATCTATGATTTGCAGGTGTATTGCTGATGAAGGAAACACAAACAGTAGCTCAATAACTAAGCAAACAAACAAATCCGAACTGGATAAATTTTGAGTTGTTTTTGTATTTTTGCTATATTTACTTTAGCTGAGAGTATGATTGAAGGAAAAGTTAACCTGCTGTTAAAAATTGCTATTTTGAACCAGATTTCAAACTTTATTACAGTAATCTCGCTTTGTATTCCCCGCTAATTATCTTTCGCCATTTCTCATTAATTTCAAATAGAGAGTACTCTAGTGTTATCTCGAGATTGTAATAACAGCGAATGATTCAGTAGCTTTGTCAATAGATTTGACTACAAATAACTGTCACGTTACACAAAATCTACAATATTTCTTTCTTCGCTTCCGCCTAGTCTTACTTATTTAATTAGTGTCATTAAAATTATTATTATCACAAAATACTAACCTACCATTTCTTTCCAGTTAAAATATAGTTAGTTTCTTACATACACAGTTAGGGTTGAAAAGGTGGCGAGCTGGTAGAATCGTGAGCACGCCGAGCAAAACGCTTAAAAGCATTTCGTCCGTCTTTATGTTCTGAGTTCAAATTTTGCTGAGACCGTCGTCTTCTTTCGGGGGTCAATAAAAAATCAGTACCAGTTGATCTCTGGAGTCGATGTAATTGACTTCCCTGATCCCCGAACTTGTTTGCCTTATGCAAAATCAATATTTCGTATTATATTGATAAAGAAGTGCAATTCACTTACCACTCTTGTTCTCTCGTTGCATCGATTTTTTACCCCCCTAGGTTAAATCCCTACCCGTGCCCTACTTGTCTGACCAGAACCTAACGGCAAATTCTATCTAATCCACTCGTCTATACATGTCTGCCCCCTAGGACTGCTGGAAGATGAAAGGCACACGCTAGTCCTGCTTCTGGTCACGTGACATCCTTTCTGGCATCCCTTCACTCCTATCCTTCTGGCAAAAGCCCTTCAGCCGTTGACGTCATTGACTATAATTCCGCTTCACCTCATCCCTACTTTTGACAAACTCACTGAATTCTTACAACAATTCCGATGAGTCAGACCTAGGCTTGTGGTTTGAGATATTTGGTTCAACATATTTCATTTCTAATACTTTGTGATATTCTTTTATAAGACAAAATATACTACAAAATCATATCTTTTCTTATAGGTTTCATGCCTAATATCTTCGTTAGTATTTAATAGTACATGAAATTTATGTTGTATAAATTCCTAATGGTTAAGAAACAATGAGTTAACATTTTGTTGAACACATATATATTTACTTGCCTATTTTTACTGAAGCCCCGAGAAAAATGGCATTGTTTATTAATTAACCCCAATGTGTGGTGTAATGGCGAGATTGATGAGAAGGTATGTAACTTGGGCGGAACAAATACTAGAGAGAGAGTTATAGGTTGATAGCAATGGTTTATCGGTTTAATCCCGGCTATAGTCTAACAGACGCATGCACTCATAACACGGACACACACGCACTAGCACACGCGCGCACGAACACACACATACACCACACATAGACACATACACGTGTGTGTGCATATATATATATGTATATATATATATATATATATAT
>NC_068985.1:100308911-100314738 GCF_001194135.2 Octopus bimaculoides | reverse complement strand
TATACATACATATACAAACATATACACATATACACAGACACACATATCTATATTAACATATACGGACAAACACACATGTATGTCTGTGTTTATACATATTTGTTTGTGTATATGTTTGTACATGTATATAAATAATGTAAAGCGAAACTTGGAAGTCACTGCTAAAGTTCTCGTTTGTTATTCTAAAAACAATGAAGTCATCCTTCACATAAAATTTTAAAAAACACACATAAATACATACATATCTATCTATCTATATATCTATCTATCTATCTATCTATCTATCTATCTATACTAGATGAGTTGTCGCACAGTTTCCAAGTTCTAAACTGAAATTAAATGACTATATTTATCTCAAATGCATGTTAAGAGACAATCGCAAGTCTCTTCTACCAAATATTCGATATAATTTTCCCTGCAGAAACGTGCCTTGGAATTGATATCGAAGCCACTTGATAAAAACGACGAATTCTTAACCACACAGCTACGCTCTGGGAATAGAAACGTAACTGGTTGGAGAATGGATGGCCGAGATGAAATTGACATGATATTTTAATGTTCTCTTGTTCTGAAATAATCATTTTTATTTAAAAAAATTTTTTTTTTTTTTCAGTTAAAAGATAATGATTTTTGATAATTTCACTTGTCAAGGTAATTATTATTTTGATTAATATTTCTTGCTGATGTAAACAATAAAAAATATAATCAAGAACAAAAAAAATAGCAAAATAAAACAAAATGTATTTATGTGTTTTGCAACGAATTTGTAAAAGTGTAGATGAATATGTTATGTTAGGGAGGGTGAAAGCTGTCTGTTGGAATAAACAATAGACTATCGGAATAAATAATGGTTTTCATTATCTTATTTTTTGTTTTAGGTTCAAAACCTGTCGGTGTTGATTACATCTGTCATCTCTCCATAATCGAAATATTAATTAGTTGTAATATACCGTTGTATAGTTTCTTTAATTGACTTCATTTTAACCAGCACAAGAACTGACTTGGAAGCTAATAAACACAATTATTAACTAGATGGGTAAGAAAGTGCCTAACATAATTTACTTCAGTATATTCAATGAGAACTACATTTACTTGCTGCTGTCAAATGACAATTGAATCTAGATCACTCCCTAAATGTTGCCACAAGATCATTTAGAAGAAAATATATTCAAAAGTCGCGTCTGACTTTCGCTGAAATGTATACGTAGTCCTAGTGTTCACTCTGAGAAAGAGATATCTGCAAAGATCATGGATGCATCGCCTACTTTGAACATATAGCAGGTGTATTTCGTCATTCATCCTTTCAGGGAAGGTGTTGAGCAAACAAAGGACCAGTTGAATACTGGGTCTATATAACTGACTATCCACCTCCTTCAACATTTCAGGCCTTGTCCCTACACTAGAAAGAACTATTAATGAGAGTGTTACTTATATAGGTTGTGGAGCCCTAACATGGTCGCAGTCTAATGACTGAAACAAGTAAAAAATAAAAGATAAATGAATGTATCGCACAAGAAACAGCAATATAAAATGCATTGAATACAATCCACTTCAGTCCACTTGAAGTCTATTTTTCATGAATACAATATCTCATTCCTTCTCCTTATATATTCTTATCAGGTGTCAACGTAAAAACATCGATAGATTAGTTAACCAGAATATTTAAAGTTTCTGAACATCAGTGAGCTTAATCAAAATGGCGCCGATGTCGATGATATTGAAACTAGGTGTTACCGTTCTATAATACCGATGTCTGCCCTGATAGAATACATACATTATCAGAACGGTTCCACTATCCTATCTTGTATTTCTGAGTAATTTTCAATAATTACAATCTCAAAGAATGCTTTGTTAAGCAAATACCTATTTCTCCAGTATAACATAAATCATAATCTCATACAAAGGCAATGTAAATATAGTAATCAGTGCAAAGATAATGTTATTATTAACGAGAGCACAATGGCGACAAGGTGGTGCAGAATCGTTGACGCACCGGATAAAAAGCTTAAGAACATTTCTTCCGGCTTTATGTTCGGACATAAAATTATGCCAAGGTGTACTACGTCATTCATCCTTTCGGGGAAGGGGTTGAATAAACAAAGGACCAGTTGAATACTGGGTCTATATAATTGACTACCCACCTCCTTCAAAATTTCAGGCCTTGTCCCTACAGTAGAAAGAACTATTAATGAGAGTGTTACTTATATAATTCCCTCATTTCTGTGAGCTAATACAGAAAAGTATATCCCGTTGGTTTTAAATCAATGCCAACATCATGCATATAGTCACTGATGAAATTTTTAAAGAAGCTAAGGCTGTAATTTGAGGTAGATTTAGCCGATAGTTCTTGAAGAATTGAGTGAATGAACACCAACCCTGATATTGGCTTCAAATTTCGGCACGAGGCCAGCAAATTCAGGGGAGGGCGCAACTCCATTACATCGACTGTAGTGTTCAACTGGTACTTATCTTATCGAATGAATGGACTGCAAAGTCGACCTTGAATTTGAACACAGAGCGTAAAGATGGACGAAAAGCTGGTAAGCATTTTGCCCGAGGTACTAACGATTCTGTCCGCTTGCCACCTTAAAGCAGCTCTGATACTGGATTTAGTTTAACAACATATTAGATATTTAATGTTTCTGGTCACATCGACAGCATTTATTTATGACCATTCTTCGTTAGAGATAGATTTCTATGAAGACCAGTTCGACATTCTTTAAGGGTGTTATAGAATGTTGTCTAGTCTGCAATGTTGAAAATTCTACAGCTACTACGCCGACCTTTCTTTCTCAGATGAATTTTCTGTAGAATTAACAATTTATATTTTCATTGCTGTGTTGGTTTTCACAGAACAGCTAGAACAAATGCTCAAAAGGATTTTACTTTGACTGTAACCCATGTACGAATACAGACGTTACCTACGATGAGCTAGTGAGCCATCGAGTCTCAATGCTGTAGACACAAATGGTAGAAATAACAAGCATCGAAATCTCTCTATATCACATTCTAGATTTCAAATAGGGTAATGTATTCTTGCACACATCGCGTCTGAAATAAGACAGGATGATCATGGCTGAGATGCCTTTGACATTTTGTTTGCTGTCCTTGAATTAATCAAGAATAACAAGAATAATGAAACTATGTCAAGGAGAAACTGCTTTTATATATTTCTCATTTTCTATGATATTCTTCAATTTCAAATTTTCAGATAGAGATCAAGATATAAAAGATGAATTCTAATATTATACCACTGTCCCTTATGATCTGAATGAGATTATTTAGCTGGAATCGTTAACCATTGTAGCTGTGAAGATACTATTAGATCATCATTGGTTTTATTACAAATAGATGTTCAGTTGTATTCACGCGAAATATTCGCTAACTGTGAATTATTAGAGGTTATATGATGCCTTTTACGGGGGTTAACTGCATGCAGAATGTTAAATAAATATTCGCTTTCCCTTCTAATACTCTTTCATCTTCAAAGTATTTATTCATTTCATACACCAAGTCCCTTTGTGTAAGTGAACAAAAGAAAAAAATACAGAAACACCAACCTCCTGCAACTGAAGATATATCGAGTTAAGTTCGTGGTAACCCTTTAAATCGATGCATTCAAAAGTTATGAGTTGTGTAATTCACTTTCAACAAGTTCATGTTGCTGTCATATGACACACAAATTCACGTAATTTCATTTGCTCCTCTACGACTTTATATTGATTCTCAATACTACTGTACATCCAAGAGAGATTTAGATTTCCCGATTTGTTCAGTGAATTAGTAAATGGAAAACGCCATATATCCACACGTTTTAATATCACAAATGAATGATTCCTTGCTATATGCTAATCGTCTACATAAAAGCAATATTTGTGTGGGAGTTGGACAGAGTGCATATGAAGTAAACGAAAAGGAAGAAAAATAATTAAGAAAATATGTTTATAAATTACCCATATTTCCTTATTAGCTCACAAAGTGAGAGACATATATGTTGTGCTCTAATTGATAATAGCATAATTGGTGCACTGATTGTTGCGTTTGCATGTGTTTATGATCTATACTTTTCTGGAGAAATAGGTGTTTGCTTAATACTCTGTTTTCTCAGAAATACGTACAACTCCCCCAGAAAAACCTAAATCCTGGGGGTACCTATGCAACGTGTCACGTAAACGTTAGTCGAAATAAACCAAAATATATACATTCATGCTTCCTACAAAGAACTGTATATAAAACGAACTGTATATAAACGAACTGTATATAACAAAAATCATCTAAAGAGTTTATATATTATAAACTTTAATTTCGTTTATATGATACATTTTTGAGTGTGCTCTTAAAACGCTCCTACACTATTTATTCCGGCTACCACTTATTGTTCTTATCTTCCAGAATAATTTTATGGGAGGGCTATTAGTCTGGTGCCGCTATATCGTAGGATGAATATGGTAATAACAAGAAATTTTGGATGAAAATTCATAAATCCATAAATTCATAAATGCATTGCTACATACGTTTCCACATACCCCATGTTTCAGTTGCTACATTCCATATGCATAAGATATTACAAATATGATTTGAAAAATTTATGGATTTTAAGGGGAATATTAATACACGTGTCTGTTTCTTTACCTAAAGAAAGGAACACATGAATTAATATTCCCCTTAAAATCCAGGGATTTAGCAAAATAATATTTGTAATATCCTATGCATAGGGAATACAACAAATAAAACATGTAGTATGTGAAAAAGTACGTAGAAATGCATTAAAGGATTTATGAATTTCTAATCCAAAGTTCTTCCATTACTATATACATCTTACGCTATAACTGCACAAGACTGATAACCCTCATAAAATTACTCCGGAAGAAGGGAACAAATAGCGGTAGCCTGAATAAATAGCATAGCAGCTATTTAGGAGGACACTAAAAAAAAAAACGTTTCACATAAACGAATTTAAAGGCTATATATATATATTAGTCTTATTAAAGGCGGTGAGCTGGCAAACATGTTAGCACGCCTGCCGAAATGTTTAGCGGTATTTTTTCTGCCGTTACGTTCTGAGTTCAAATTCCGCCGATGTCGACTTTGCTTAAGTCCTTTCGGGGTCGATAAATTAATTACCAGTTACGCACTGGGGTTGATCTAATCGACTTAATCCCTTTGTTTGTCCCCTCTATGTTTAGCCCCTTGTGGGCAATAAAGAAATAAGAAACGTTAGCACGCCGGGCGAAATACTTAGCAGTATTTCGTCTGTCTTTATGTTCTGAGTTCAAATTCCACCGAGGTCGACTTTGCATTTCATCCTTTGGAGGTCGATAAATTAAGTACCAGTTGCGTACTGGTGTCGATCGAATCGACTTCTCCCCTCCCCCAAAATTTCGGGCCTTGTGCCTAGAGTAGAAAAGAATCGTTAGCAAGCCGGACAAAATGATTTGCAACATTTAATCCGTCTCCACGTTCTAAGTTCGAATTCCGCCGAAGTCGACTTTGTCTTTCATTCATTTGGGAGTCAATAATATAAGTACCAGTTGAGTACTGGGTTCGACATAATCGTGTTACTTCTACCCTGAGAAAATGCTGGCCTAGTGGTAAAATTTGAAACCATTATTAATATTGTTACAACTGTTGTTTCAACAACACTAATAACTGTTACTACTACTACTACTACTAGTACTACCACCACTACTACCACCACCACCACCACCACCACCACGATGACGACGACAACGACGACCACCACCACTACTACTACTACTACTACTACTACTACTACTAGCACTACCACCACTACCACCACGACGACGACCACGACGACGACCACGAC
>NC_068985.1:100308004-100308655 GCF_001194135.2 Octopus bimaculoides | reverse complement strand
CCACTACTACTACTACTACTACTACTACTACTACTACTACTACTACCACCACCACCACCACTACTACTACTACTACTACTACTACTACTACTACTACTACTACTACTACTACAATACTCTGCTTCGAAATTCTACCGAGGTCAGCTTCATTTTTCATCCTTTCAGGATCGTCTGCATAAAATACCATTTAAGACCGGAATTAATAACGTTGACTAATTAATATTCTCCTCTTGAAATTTGTTGGCATTGTGTCTAGGTTAGAAGCCATTATTATAATTCTTATGATAGTCCATGTAATTGATAGCATTAATCATCGATGGTGATTCTTGCTATAAAAGAATTTTCTCACCTTATAAATTCAAATTAGGCATTTTTAGTGTCCTCAGTTTAAATTAGAATCTTTAAAATATTTTTAAATATTTTTCTCACTCCTAGAGTGCACGTTATTGGTAATTAAACAAATATACTTCTTGCTTTTCTAGATGTCATTAATAATAATAATAATAATAATAATAATAATAATAATAATAATAATAATAATAATAATAATAATAATAATAATAATAATAGTCAAGACGAAGAGTGCGATTCGATTGTATAGATGTTTTATTCTTTGAACAATATTTCGACAAAACGTCTGTCTTTCTCAAG
>NC_068985.1:100301419-100306733 GCF_001194135.2 Octopus bimaculoides | reverse complement strand
GTCATAGGTGCCCTGGGAATGACAGCGAAACGGGCTGATTACTACCTAGATCAGATTCCAGGAAACCCCAAAATGGCTGAAGTTCAAAAGATAGTGCTCATGGGAACTGCCCATATCCTACGTAAAATACTGTCTATGTGATCTCAAATTTTAAAGCAAACACATAATTTTCTTATGGTTTCTTAAACATTCACTTGAACAAAACTGTACAAATCCAAATATATGGTACCCTAGGCATAACACCTACATGAACTTCTAACTTGTTGTCTCTTGAGGTCTCTGGGTGAGACTTGGATCCAACTTGTACAAATGCAAAACAAAAGTCAAACATAAAACAATAATAATAATAATGAAGTATACAGATTTGCCCATTGAAATTGAAGAAATGTGGCATCTTAAGGCGGTTACAATACCAATGATTCTAGGAACACTTGGAATAATCAAAAAAAGGAACTGAAAATTATTTGTGAATGATCACTGGCTTACCAGATATCATTCTCAAAATATGCTTGTTTGTATGACATACGTATTGAGGAGAGCATTGTCGCTGAGAAAACAATTATCACCCATGTAAATGCATTTTTTTATAACTTCATATGAATTTGTAACTGAAAAACATGGTGTGCTTATTTCAAAGGCCTGTCAGTGTATTCGGTAAGTTTCTTTACTCTACGTGTCGAGAAGACACTTGACAAGAAATGTAAACAACATTGAAAGTAATAAAACCATAATAATAATAATGGTGGTCGCTTCCGTGGACTTCGGCGTGTGAGTGTCTGAATGAAAGGATTTAAAAGAAATAAGATTAAAAATAACAGAAGCTGCATCTATTCGCATTGGATGTGTGAATGTAATTTTAGTCTAGGTATGGATTTTGATATGAAATTACAATGGGAACACTTTTTATTTTAACTTTACCGAGGATTGGACAAATGTGTCTGTTGATAGCCGGATACAATTCTGTGATGGTTCTGTTTCTTCAATTCAAATTGTTTAAACATACCATGACAGATTTTATGCCACTCAGATCGACCTAGACAATAACGTTCTCACGTTGTTAAATTAAGCTCTAGGGATTTTAATGTTTCAACATATCCTTACACTTCAGTAGGGGTCTCCCTTTATCGCGGTATACCTCTATTTGTGGGCCTTACAAAAGGATTTTCGGAATGTGATCGTCTTGCATTTGAACGTGTCCCGCCCATCTGCACTGAATTCTCAACAGTATGCTTACGTTACTGGAAATATCACACTTTTCTAAAATTTTGATGTGTTTTTATCTTATATTGTAATTTTATGTTGCCAATCTTGATGTTTGAGTTTGACGAATCTTAGATAATCTTCAGCAGATGATTTAATGCTGTTGCGAAGATTACGCCACAAAACTTCACAGGATCATTGCTTTCCTCTATATTCTCAAGTCCTTAAACTTGTTGTTCTCCAAAATTTTGTATATTTGTCAGGATATTTTTAAAAAGACATATTTATTCACTGAGGTATATTGAATCTCAATGGCCTGTTTATATAATTTACTGCAAACTATTCTGTGATCCGAGTAACACTCAAGAGTTTAGTGAGTTCCATTTAATCCGACATCACTGCAATCTTTGCTCTTAGTTATGACATAGTCAAGCATGTTCCAGTTACAAGATCGGAGGTGATTCCAGGTGTTTGTATACTTACCTGCCTGCTTAAATATTGTGCTTATAATTGTTAAACCAAACTGTTAACAAAAGGAAAACAGGCGTAAACCACTTGCTTTCATCTTGCCTACTCCTTGTTTTCCTATTACTTTTGCCAACACTGGGTGTTTGTAACCAACTCCGGCATTAAGATGGCCATCAATATGACTTGTCATGATATGGAATTTTACCGATGACTGTTGGCAATGAAACTGTTATGTTCTTGTTCAGAGTTTGATAAAGTAGGTGCATATGCACTGGGTATACGAAAGGTCATGAGACGCTCATCAGCTGCTTGAGGGATAGATTGCAACGTACGATATAAGATTGATTTGATGCCAATAATAATAATAATAATAATAATAATAATAATAATAATAATAATAATAATAATAATAATAACAATAATAATAATAATATCAATATTGGAGGATTGCGTGGACAAGTCTCAATCAGTATGTTAAAGAATGCACACAAGAACTGCCAGCAGCAATAAACAATGCCAACATATTGAGAGAAGGACAGACAAAAGATGGCGTATTTGAAAATAGAAAGAAAATTTATATGGATAAACATTTATACTTTTAGTTTGTTCAGTTTATGAAGAATACTGAGGCAGAAAGGAGCGAAAACACATATAATTGGTTGAAAAAAGGGAATTCTCAAGAAAAAGATTGAAAGAATAATAATGGCGGTTCATAATGAAGCCCTCTGGACAAATGGTGCAAAATGCATGGCAGGAGTCAATGTGTCATCGTTGCGCAGTTTGTGCGATGAACGAGAAGAAACAGTGACCCACAAAATAATTGAATGCTCCAAACTGGTACAGAAACAGTACAAAACTTGAAGACATTAAAATATTGCAGCGATCATCTACTGGGAAATGTGTATGAAGTATGGAGTCCCATCAGAACACAAGTGGTATGAATATGCAGATGAAAACTGACTGAGAATGATGAGATTAATCTTCTTTGGTACTTTCCTGTCCAAGTGGATCATGTCCAAGAGAAATAACCGACCGAATATCTTTGTTGTTTCAGAAGTGGGAACGGATTTGCCCCATAACTGATGTAGCTTGTTCATTTGATACAAGAATAAATGGAAAAGAAATCAACAAGTTTGATGATATATACCAGGACTTGAAAAGAGAGATAAGTAGATTGTGGTGTGGCATAAAATTGAGGTCGTGCCAATTATCATTGAAGCCTTAGGAAAACTCGGGTTGAAATAATGGACAGAAACGATTGGCTTGTAGATGAGCATATAGTACATGCAACCAGTCTGCTTGAAAGTAACACCGAAAATCATTCGAAAGTTCTTGGATGGCTGAGTTCACAGTAGATGGTGACTTGTTATCCAAGAGTAAACCTACCTGAATTCAATCATAGGGCCGAAATACAAAAACTTTTGAAATGATGATGATGATGATGACGATGATGATGATGATGATGATGATGATGATAATGATGATGATGACGACGACGACGATGACGGCGATGATGACGACGACGACGACGACGACAACGACGACGACGATGATGTCACTTTTTCTTATTGCTGTTTTGTTGCTATTACGAGCTTTCACATATACATCTTAGCGCTGATTTGTGTACATTAGTTGTGTAGTCTTTTATGGTTTTGTTATTTTTACTGTATCGAAAGCACCCTATCATGCTATGTGTACGGTGCCTCGCAGTGCTGTCTTCTGTATGGTATCCATATTTGTACATGATGGCTTCTTTTTTTTTTGCTTTCAGGCCCCACATTTCAGTTATCTCTAGTTCTATATCTTTAGTCGTACGCCACTTTTCGATGACTGTTAGAGAAAACATCATCAACTTGTGAGACTCTTGTGAGACTTTTATTTCGAATAGGAGGGATTTGGTTTCCTGCTGATTCTTCAGAACGGTATGTGGCTGATCAGATTTCACTTCAATACCTGTGTACATTGGTAGATTTCAGTTTATTGTGGCATTGCCATTCTCGAAGACTACATTCTGGCCTATATATAGACGCTCTCGTTTCTGTTGGTATTTCAGTCGAATAACTTCTAATGTGCTTAGTTTTCAACTTTGTAATATATGTGGATATATTATTTATTGACTTAAGTTGGGCCGGCAGAGATGATGCGCTTAGTTCTTTCTTCTCCATCTCAACAGTTGCTCTACGCATTTTGCTTTATTTGTATACTTTTGATGGTTTATAGTGGGTAGAGTTTGGTCCTGTGCCGCATTAAAAAAACATTCAATCTATACTTTCAGTCATGCAATGTTGCGATTTTTCGTTGTCTTCTTTACTCGCTCCAGCTTTTCTAGTCACGTAGAATATTTCCTTACCATAAATTTCTTACGGTAATGTTGGAAAAGTCGTTAACTCATCGGACAAAATGATTTATGGCATATCATCCGTCTCTATATTGTGTCGTCACTATGTGTGGATCTCTGAAAGGCTCACCTGGAAGCATTTATGTATTTCTAGATTTTATCTCAAACTGAAACTGCCTCTCAGTAGTATTATTAGGCTAAATCTTCGAGAAATTATCTATCTTGGTCTCGACAAAAAATTTCTCCAGAACAGACTAGCCAGTTTGTTTTCGTCGACGACCAAATATTTCTCTAGAATGCTGCCACTCCTCACAAGCACTAATCTGCCGTAGATTTCTAGAATAGAATATTAACCTATCCCGTTTGTGTGACAGATATGCGCTGGTGAATACCTGCCGACCTTCAACATCTCAGGCGTTCCATCTTAGTTTACTTCACTCAAGATTATAGTCGATCAAAGAAAAGCGCTGCAGAAAGACGTACCTCCCGACGTGCATACACACTTTCCCTACCAAAGAATCTGTTCTGTGCATCGGCAACCAGGACATGCCTAACAAGTCAGCCAAGAATTGGTGTTACCAGTTAGACTGCTTGACAAGGTGGAGAACGGGACGAAGCAAGACGGTCAGGCGATACATAAACTCTGTCACTGTGACATCTGGAGAGGAAAAACATTCCTTCCCAGCCAGGTGAAAGAAAGGCAGTGGGGCTGTCACCATGATAGACTATGCTGAGAGCTACGTTATTCTCGAGGATACAGCAACTGTTCGACATATATCTACAAACCAGCAATGCCTGTGCACAGAACGAGCGTCTGTAAAAGGGTCTCATTACTTATGCCTGTAATGATGATGATGATATTGAAAATAATAATAATAATAATAATAATAATAATAATAATAATAATAATAATAATAATAATAATAAGGATGATGATGATGATGATGATATCATGGCGTGGTTTAAAAAGAAACCCAGCCCATAAGAAAATACAATACTGAAATGAATAATGGTGAAAACGTATAACACGATTAACATTACTACTACTACTACTACTACTACTACTACTACTACTACTACTACTACAACAACAACAACAACAACAACAACAATAATAACAACAACAATAAAACAATGGTACCGCTGGAAAAGCAGAGTGTTTCTTCAAGAAAGTATTAGCTAATCTTTAAAAACATTTCCAAGTATTGAATAGCCGTGAGCAACTCCTCAGGAATTGCAAAATTATATATATTCATAGAGTACGTTCTCTCCGGCCTACACACATACGCAAACATACGTATATATATA
>NC_068985.1:100300659-100301214 GCF_001194135.2 Octopus bimaculoides | reverse complement strand
ACACACACACACACACACATATATATATATGTTGTTGTACTTGGGGATGGTCATATTGCCAGTTTAGCCAATGAAAACACAGGCACTGTATATTTGGTGTTAATTTGCTTCAGCTTTATATTACATTACATTTCATTTTACATTACATTACAATAGGATTAACGTAATGTAATGTAATATAAAGCTGAAGCAAGTTAACACCAAATATACAGTGCGTGTGTTTTTATTGGCTAAACTGGCAATATGACCATCACCAAGTACAACAACATCTGTTTCAACACACGATTTCACATAAAAAATCTTGCAAAACAAATATGTATATATATTATGTTAATATTTATATAACATAGACATACACAAATATGTTTTCATATCTAAAAGACTTTTATTTTCTGAAGAGTTAGACATATCATATCAAGTTTGCCTAACTGTATGTGTTACCCGAAGTGGGATATTACAAATGTCATTAATTACTGCGAAGCAAAGCAAGACAAGCATTAAATATAAGAACTGCATGCAAAGGAAATAATTCCCATATCGTTAATTAGGTTGCAT
>NC_068985.1:100298456-100300301 GCF_001194135.2 Octopus bimaculoides | reverse complement strand
TATATATATATATATATATATATATATATATATATATATTTGTATATATATGTATATATATTATGTTAATATTTATATAACATAGACATACACAAATATGTTTTCATATCTAAAAGACTTTTATTTTCTGAAGAGTTAGACATATCATATCAAGTTTGCCTAACTGTATGTGTTACCCGAAGTGGGATATTACAAATGTCATTAATTACTGCGAAGCAAAGCAAGACAAGCATTAAATATAAGAACTGCATGCAAAGGAAATAATTCCCATATCGTTAATTAGGTTGCATTACTTAGTTTCAACATTGTAGCATAGATAGACATTTATCATGTTGTAGTTGAATTCGTTGATCTAACCATAAATGTAGTTATGTTGTCAAGACACATATTAGAAAGGTGGTAACATATCGCCAGCTATGATATCAAGGTATATGACGCACGTATATAGCCTTTAAGTATATGAGGAGGTGAAATGCATGTCATTAATCGGTTTGTTACATTCACATACTACGGCACTTCGTCGGTTACGACGACGTAGGTTCCAGTTGATCTGATCAACAGAACAGCCTATTCGTGAAATTAACGTGCAAGTGGCTGAGCATTCCACAGACACGTGTACCCTTAACGTAGTTCTCGGGGAGATTCAGCGTGACACAGAGTGTGACAAAGCTGGCCCTTTCAAAAACAGGTACAACAGAAACAGGAAGATAGAGTGAGAGGAAGTTGTGGTGAAAGAGTACAGCAGAGGTTATCGCCACCCCCTGCCGGAGCCTCGTGGAGCTTTAGGTGTTTTCGCTTAATAAACGTTCTGAGAATCGAAACCGTGATCCAATGACTGCGAATCCACTGCCTTAACCACTGGGCCATTGCACTTCCACTCACATTCGCATTATATACAAAGATATTTTAGAGTGTATGTGTGTATATTTATATATATATATGCGTGTGTGTTTGTGTATGTATGTATGTATGCATGTGTGCGTATGTGTGTGTGTGTGAGTGTGTATGTGTGTAGTAACTGGGGTGTATTAATAACCCTGGTGCTTACTGTATGAAGCACTTACACGTATATTCCTATAATCTTTTAATTGTTTCAGTCATTTGACTGGAGTCATTCTGGAGCACGGCTTTAAAGAGCGTTAGTCGAAGAAATCGACCCTTCGGACTTATTCTTTGTGAGTAGTTGTTCTATCGGTCTCTTTTGCCGAACCACTAATTTACGGGGGCATAAACACACCACCATTGGCTGTCAGGTGATGGTGCCGGGGGTGGGGAACATACACAAAGACACACACAGAAATAATTACATATACATACATATATGTATGTGTGTGTATGTGTGTGTGTATGTCTGTGTGTGTGTGGGTGAAGGCGCGTGGTTTAGTGGTTAGGGCATTTGGCTCACGATTGTAAGGTCACGATTTCAATTTCCGGCGACACGTTGTGTCCTTGAGCAAGACATTTTATTTCCAGTTGCTCCAGTCCACTCATCTGGCAAATATGAGTAGTATATGTATTTCAAAAAGGGCCAGCCTTGTCACACTCAGTGTCACGCTAATGTTCCCAGAGAACTGCGTTAAGTGTATGCGTGTCTGTGGAGAGCTCAGCCACTTGCACGTTAATCTCACGAGCATGTTGTTCCGTTGATCGGATCAAATGGATCCCTCGTCGTCGTAACCGACGGAATGCTACTATATATATATATATATATATATATATACACACATCAACATACGACGGGCTCGATACTATAATTGAAGGACACTTGCCCCAGATTCCACGCAGTGGGACTGAACCCAGAACCATGTGGTTGGCAAGCAAGCTTTTTACCACGCAGCCACGCCT
>NC_068985.1:100297290-100298392 GCF_001194135.2 Octopus bimaculoides | reverse complement strand
GGATCAAATGGATCCCTCGTCGTCGTAACCGACGGAATGCTACTATATATATATATATATATATATATATACACACATCAACATACGACGGGCTCGATACTATAATTGAAGGACACTTGCCCCAGATTCCACGCAGTGGGACTGAACCCAGAACCATGTGGTTGGCAAGCAAGCTTTTTACCACGCAGCCACGCCTGCGCAGGAGGGACCGTGTGGTAAGTAGCATTGCGCCGGGTGCGTTAACCTTTCTGCCAGCTCACCGCTTTGAATGTATGTATATTGTGCATGCACGTGTGCGGACGTGTTCCCGTGTGCGCATGCGTGTGTATGAGTGTACGTGAGTGTACACAAATATTGAAATAATTTTGCTGGCAGTTTCCTGTCACATTTTGAAGCAAGCAACTGGGATTAATACAAGGATGTCATAATGTATTACGACTTCATGCCGCACTTAAATATGCGTAATGCTTATTTTCTACTATCTTTCACAATTTGCATCCCTAGAGCTACCTTATTATGTGTGTTACTGTTTTATATGTAGCCGTTCTTAAATTTTATATTTTGTGGAAAATCTATTGAAGATTTTGTAATAATAAGCAATTACTCGTATTTTGCACTATGTTGTAATTACTCCCTGCTCTAAACAAATAATCATTTTGCACTATTTGTGTGTTTGATGTAAACTTTTGGGTCAGTTTAACGCTCATATTGTAAATATATATTACAAAGTTTTGCCTGTAGAATGTGTATTAATTTTTATTGCCCACAAGGGGCTAAACATAGAAGGGACAAACAAGGACAGACAAAGGGATTAAGTCAATTACATCGACTCCAGTGCGTAACTGGTACTTAATTTATCGACCCCGGAAGGATGAAAGGCAAAGTCGACCTCAGTGGAATTTGATCTCAGAACGTAAAAACAGACGAAATACCGTTAAGCATTTCGCCCGGCGTGCTAACGATTCTGCCAGCTCGCCGCCTTTAGAATGTGGCTGATGTTCGAGTTAAGATTGGTGATGAGGTTTCGTTGATCTTCGTTTTTAAATATATTTCAATATCTCGATTAACTGTATATGTGGTATATGTATTTTGTATATGTATT
>NC_068985.1:100296167-100297206 GCF_001194135.2 Octopus bimaculoides | reverse complement strand
ATATATATATATACATTCTTTTTTTTTATTCTAGAGCTTGTACATCTCGTATATGGACATATGGACAGTTGAAATTCTTCTGCTATTGCTCTTCTGCTTGTCTACAGATATGATCGAATATCCGTTATTAACTAATGTTTGTTTAACCGTGAATATTGCATTTGAAGACTAAACTTTAGAGATCATTCAACCCAGACCACATGTCTAGGATAACCACAGATCCTTTCTTCGCTACTCTCTATCAATTGATCTGAACTATGGTCATCATACTGCCCTTCTTCTTGTTATTAACCCAAACGAAAACTTTGCAAAAAGAATGGAAACAAAACAAAACAAAAAGGCCCTATTCGCTTCAGGAACATAATATTGCAAAGTTAATTGCAATACCAATTTAGTTGTTTATCATTAATTTCTGCGACCTGCAGGTTTTCGTTTCTATTTTATGGGAGGTTATAATTTTTATTTTACAGCAATTTCTATTTGTTTTCTTAGCAAACCGGAAAATTGCAAAACGACTCTGTAAAATGCCGATAATAAAATACAAAAAGCACTCTGCTTTCATAAAATTTTGAAATCGTTGTTCAACAGCCGACGAGGAAGGAAGAAAGTATCCCTTCGAACATTAGAATTGCCCGTATCAATTTAACAAAAACTAAATAAACGAAATATATAAAACCTCTAACATTTATGTTTTGATGCATGAATTTATGCAACACCAGGTACATTTAACCAAAACTTTGAGCTTCTAACAGCAAATAGAAAAAACAAACAAACTAGGTTACACTCAATACATGAGCTTGACAATAATATGACTGACAACTCAGCAAAGAAGCCTCAATGTGGAAGTGTGCAATCGGTATGAAACAGTTGCGATAATACCCTAAAATCCTAAGAAATAGGAAGACGAAGACAATATTGCATAAATATAATTTATGTCCGAGTGAATTTTATCTCTCTCTCCCTCTTTCTATCTATCTTTCTCTCTCTCTCTCACTCTTTCTCTCTCTCTCTCTCTCTCTCTCTCTCTCTCTCTATATAT
>NC_068985.1:100291476-100295586 GCF_001194135.2 Octopus bimaculoides | reverse complement strand
ATGTGTGTATGCATATATATATATATATATATATATACATATATATATATGCATACGTATATTTATATACATACATATATACATATACACACGCATACACACACACACACACATATTCTGATGATAATGAAAAACTTTGGGTGGAATTTATAAATATTTTAATGCATCACTACGCGCGTTTCCACAAATTACATGATTCTTAAGATCACAGTCTATATTCCTGAGATGACCGTAATATGAGATGGCCATCGAGTGGATCAATTTCATTAATGGATGTTTAGCTGAGTGTTGTTTATCCCTTTAACCAGTGACTAAATTAGAAACTTTCATGCCGTTTGCTTTAAATTTTCCTGAATCGGTCTTGTTAGCTCAACATTTAAAAAACTTCGTCGATGAGAATCTGCAAAATGAAGATGGAAAAGAAAAAAAAAAGCGTTGGTATGAGTAGACGTTGATAGATTTCTTATCAAATACTGAAATATTCTAACTCCTATCCATTCCTCGAAGAGCCCTTTTTGAACTCATGCATCATACCTGACATGGGTCTGATTTAATATCGTTCTAAAAGAGTATGTTAAAAGGTAATCTGTGAATAAATAAAGAATATTAAAATCTGAAATATTACTGTTTAATTTATCGTAAATACAGAAAATGTCTCTTCAATTGTATCATATCAAAACTGCGACAGAATTTCATTTCCAGCCTGATATATGCATGTGTGTATGTTTGTTTGCATTTCTGTTTGTGTTCGTGATTGTTTTCTGCCACTGAGGGATAAGCGCTGTTGTTTTGTTTAAGTCTCCATAACTTAGCGATTCGACCATAGAAAGCGTTAGAATAGGAACCAAACTTTAAAATAAAAGTAGTTGGGTCCATTTTCTCGAATAAAACCATTCAAAGCAATGTCTCAGCATGTCCGAAGCCCAGTAACTGACACAAAAGATAAAAACTTATATACACGTAGGTGCAGGAGTGGCTGTGTGGTAAGTAGTTGTTTCGTAAGTATCCAAATTATCTTTACAATTTCGGCTGGTTATACTCGATATTGCTCCAATCTGGCCAGTCCCAAGGAAAAAACTAAGCTAAGAGCATTAGATTCCTTGGAGTTGAATAAATAGTCATCTAAATTACGCAAAAATGGAAATATAAATGACATCTCATTTAACAGATATATTTACGAAAATTGCATAAAATTATCTTAAAATACTAAAGAGTAAATTTATTCAATGAGACTGAACCTGCAACCATTGAATTGGGAAGCAAACTTCCTTACTACAGAGGCACGCCTGTACCACGCACTAAAATTTTAAAGGTTTAAAAATGTGTTAAAGAATTAAGAGTTGCTTTTATTAAGAAAAAGGAATATATTGCAGGTGTAATCCAAAAAATTAATATTCAACATTGTGAATATGGTAAGAAATTTTAATTTATACACAAAAAAGAAAATGCTTATTAAATTACAAATCTCCAATGTATTCATATTGATTTCAAATTTTGGCACAAGGCCAGTAAATTCGTGAGAGGGGAAAGTCGATTAAATCGACCCCAGTACTTAAATGGCATTTATTTAATTGACCACGAATGGAGGAAAGGCAAAGTCAATCTTGGCGGAATTTGAACTCAGAAAGTAAAGACGTACGCTAAGCATTTTGCCCGGCGTGCTAACAATTCTGCCAGCACGCCGCCTCTCCAAACATAGATATTGTTTAGTAACAGGTAAGCAGTGATCGAAGGCTATTCTAATGAATGCGTATTAGATGTGACCAACCAATGCTTATTCAGACGACGTGTACCTCGTAATGCATTATCTAATCTTTCATTCCCTATTTTCATACTGTATTGTTATTTGAGGGAAGAGATTTGGCTATTATTTGTGCTAAGTTGGCTGATCATGTAGAGGCTCTCTCTCTCTCTCTCTCTCTCTCTCTCTCTCTCTCTCTCTCTCTCTCTCTCTCTCTCTCTCTCTCTCTCTCTCTCTCTCTCTCTCTCTCTCTCTCTCTCTCTCTCTCTCTCTCTCTCTCTTGTTCCCTCGTTGTCATGTACCAAAAATTCGATTTGTGAGGTAATTATCAGCATGAACATTACCAAACTATTACAATCAATGTCAATGCTCAATCTGCCTGCAAAAATGGAGCAAACATTACTTGTTATATATCAGAAAGAAAAATCGAGATAGATAGATAGATAGATAGATAGATAGATAGATAGAGAGATAGAGAATGGAAACAGGTGTAAGAAAAATATGGGAGACAGAGATGGGTAAGGATGGAATAATGAGAAGCAGAATTACAAAACTCAGAAGTAAACTCGAAATGAGTAATTAACAAAATGTAATACATACAACAAAAATGAAATTAATAATTAATAGTAAAATATATCAATTTCAACAGGAAAATTTCTATTGACAAAATAAAGAGTAAAAAACACAAAACAGAACAAAACGAAAATTCACATATAAAAAGTAATCAAAAATAAAATTAAACAGAAATGTTAAAAAACAAATGTGTTAGAGAGCATAATGAAATAATAGTGTGCTAATTATTTGAACAGGTGAAATGTTTTCGGAAGAGGACAAAGAAAAAAAAATAATAAAAATAATTAAGAAAAGTAAAGAATAAAATAAACAAACCCAAAACGCCTACTAAACCATAAATAACCACAATAACATCAATTATAAAACACAGCATTATATTGGCTATCTTAATCAGTTTTCCATTATCTTGAAAAAATTATAAGAAATAATAATAATAATAATAATAATAATAATAATAATGAGAGTAATATTAGACAACCGAAACGAAACGAAATAAATTACATAAGAGTTTTATATTTCTTAATTTTGTTTTATTTTGTTTTTTTTTCTCTTTGCGTCCACAATCCCCCTCTTGGGTCACCGCTTTCTCCTTCGACACCGCCGTAATAGTCATCTCCATCAAAACCACCACCACCACCACCACCACCACTATCATTACCACGACTGCCATCCAGGACCGTCGCTGCCGCTGTTGCCTTCTACAGGTACACCCCTTCAAAGCACACCCATTTTCGTCGTGGTTATTCTCATCTGCTCCCTCGTGCACCTCGTCCTCATCACGATCGCCATCATCGTCACCTGCACCACCAACACCACCACCATCACCATCATCATCATTTATCATCAACTATCATCATCATCGTCATCATCAATTATCATCATCTTCATCATCATCATCATCATCATCTATTATCATCCAAGGCATTGGTGTCGTGGTTGTGGCGGTGGTCGTTGTCAGCGTCATCATTTTTACACCGCCCCCTTTCTACTTCTCCATCTCGACACCATCCTCCTCCTCCTCCTCCTCCTCATAATCATCATCATCATATTTGATTCATTTAATTCATTTGTCATTAGGTATTGTCATAGCAGTTGTCATACCAGTCATTATCACCGTAGTCGAACCCGTTTTCATTATAAATAGAATTATCCTTTCAATGTTCATGGTGATAATGATGATGATGATGATGATGATGACGACGACGAAAACGACAATGATTATGACGACGACAATGATGGTGATGATGATGCCGACTGCGTCGATGATAACAATGATGATGATGATGTTGACGACGTTGATGATGATGATGACGGCGACGACGGCGATGGTAAAGAAGAGCGGAAGGAAAGGATGCTGATGTAGCTGATGATAATCGTCATCATTATCTCTCTCACTTCTTTTTCGCTATCGCTCCCTCAGTCCCAATGATACGCATAGGCACAGGCAAACACGCACACATACAAAGCCCACCTCTTACTACTACTACTACTACTACTACTACTACTACTACTACTACTACTACTACTACTACTAATGCTGCTGCTAGTACTACTACAATACCTCATCTTCCTTCTCCTTCTCCTCCTCTTACTACTACAACCATAACTACTACTACTACTACTACTACTACTACTACTACTACTACTACTACTACTACTACAGCCACTGCAACTACTACCGCTGCCACTACTACTACTACTACTACTACTACTGCTGCTGCTGCTGCTGCTGCTACTACTACTACTACTAAAACTGTTACTACTTTCCATCCTCTTCCTTCTCCTCCTCCTCATTT
>NC_068985.1:100290784-100291150 GCF_001194135.2 Octopus bimaculoides | reverse complement strand
TCATCATCATCATCATCATCATCCTGATTTTCATCGTTATAACTATCGTTGATTTTGTCATCGTCATAGTAATCTTAGTATTAGTTAGCTTATCTAATTTGAAACCTTAACCCCTAGGTCTTTTCCCTTGCACCGCTTTGAACTATCAATCCTACTTTAATGTAATTGATGTCCTTTTTTCTTTGTTTTTGTTTTCTTTAGATGTAAGAATTTTCCAAACGACAACGGTCCTTGGGGCCATAAGCACATCCCTAGTTTCCAGAAAATTAAGCAAATAAGAGCAACATGTCTCTCGCTTTCTTCCCCTTTCTCCTCTTCCTCCCCTCTTCATCCTCCTCTTCATTATCATCATCATTATTCTCATCA
>NC_068985.1:100280821-100288399 GCF_001194135.2 Octopus bimaculoides | reverse complement strand
TATATATATATATATATATATATATGTATGTATGAATGTATGTATATGTATATATGTAAATTTGTATACATGTATGTGTATATATATGTATATATGTATGTATGTATACATGTATGTACATATATGTATGTGAATATTTGAATATATATATATACGCACGCACTTACAAACGCACTTACAATCAAGCAAGAATATCAAAGACGCTAAACATAGAAACGAAATATCTCTCAAACTTCTACAACCATTTCATTTGACGTCGACATATTAGATGATGTAGCTTGTATTTCACTAAATCTGAAAAGGCTGGATAGTCATGCGTGGAGTGTCTTTTATCAAAGCTAGGTTGTGAGTAAAGAAATCCACAGGCCTAGCCAAGCCAACGTGAATTATAGAATCTGCTTGCTTTATAGTCAGTTAGAAATAACTACGAAGCTTCCATCATATCACAAACTGTATTTTATATTTGTGAAAGCGCATGACTTAGTGGTTAGCGTGTTCGGTTAGCGATCATTATTTTGCGTGTTCAATTCCTAGCTAAGCGGCACGCTGTTTCCTTAAGTAAGTTATTTCATTTCACTTTACTCCAGTTGACTCAGTTGAAAATGTGTAAGAGCCTAATTCTGGTGCAATTCTTCCCCTGCTCCGGCTGTCGTATTCTGGATGTGCCACAGGGTCAACGTCTTGAGAGTATCAGAGTTTACTTGCGACTACATAGGCATTTAAAACAATCAGCGAAAGCATGGTACATTTCAGTGGAGGCTCAATGGCTCAGTGGTTAGGGCAGCGGACTCGCGGTCGGAGGATCGCAGTTTCGATTCCCAGACCGAGTGTTGTGTGTGTTTATTGAGTGAAAACACCTAAAGCCCCACGAGGCTCCTTCAGGGTGTGGTGGCGACTCCTGTTGTACTCTTTCGCCCGAGCTTTCTCTCACTCTTTCTTCCTGTTTCTTGATTAACGCTGCGATGAACTGGCGTCCCGTCCAGCTGGAGCGAACACATACGCCATAGAAACCGGGAAACCAGGCCCATGAACCTGGCTAGGCTATAAAAGGGTGCATAAATAATAATAAATAAAATGGTACATTTCACCAAGCTATATTCGTTCTCGGGTTTCGAATGGCGCTCCATTTTTTTTTTTACTGAATAATGTTTATTATACTGTATATTATTTATAGAACGTGGAAGAAAAAGTGTTTTATGTCTCAAAATGGAAGAAAAAGAAAGTGATAAATTGGCATGTTAACAAATAGAAAAACGTTTGAACATGGGCCTCCTCGATCAGTGCCGAGGTGGGAGTAGCTAACACCACCACCACTACTGCCACTACTGCTATACTATCATCACCAACAATAAGTCTACCACCATCAATATTATAACCACCCCTTCGAATAATACATTATAGTTACAGTTTGGTTAGTTTTTAGGTATTTCATCAGCCAAGAGCAATCAGTTAAGATCTGGCTAAGATATATACAACAGCACTGCCAACTGAAGACAGATCGGAAAATATATAGACTTATCTCGGCCATTGACAGGTATAATGCATCATACTGAAGTGAAAGCTATAATTGAAACTGTTGATTAGGAAAATACTATATTTAAATATTCCCCATAACATGATACAACGTAATAACGAGGAGAACGAAGAAATAAATACTGAAGCCAAGAACAGAGATTTCACGTTTTGGCTGTAACTGCTAGAAAACATAGACTTATTCCTTAAAAGCAGAAGAATTCATTGATACATTTTCCGGATATGAAGACGTCAGTACAATTACGTTGGAATGTTTCTTATTTCAGTTTGTTAGTTATTTTTTTTTTTAGTTTTTGTATAGATCGTAGTCATCCGCATAGTCAAATACATAGAGTTAATGATCTACTTAGATTTATTTTTCAGACGCGGTGTATGTAGAAGCATACTATTGAATGTTCTAGTACAATAGATTTTGATTTGAGATAGGCTGCTATTTCTAGCAGAATCAATGACATGACGATATCGATGCTCCCTTCGTGATCCACGTCAAATTAATCTGATATGGAGACTAACATTGATATCAACCAAAATTCATACATTTCATCATTCACATTCTCATCCAGTTTGGCCGTTGTATTCTTCCATCACCCATGCTTCTTTCTGAGGATGAAATCTATTGATCCACTCTCTGTTTATAAGGACCTGCGTGGTGAGATTGATGTGTCCTTTCTGGAGCTGACGGTTGAGTGAGGTTCTATGAAAGACAGGAAGTGGCTCATGCAGCAACACTTCCTCCTTTCCACTGTGCGATGTTTTGCAAGGGAAGATAAAGGACCTTTACATCATGACCACAGAGAGATCTCAAACCAGAACGTAAAGGTTGGTATCTAAATACCATGAATCATGTAGTTTGACGTTCTTACAATTCTTTTATTTTTTTACTTGTTTCATTCATTGGATGGTGGCCATGCAGGGCCATCACCTTAAAGGGTATTAGTCAAACAAAGCGACCCCCCCCCCCAGGAACAAGACCAGAAATCAGCTGTGATCTCTTTTACTCTTTTACTTCTTTCAGTCATTTGACTGCGGCCATGCTGGAGCGCCGCCATATAATCGAGCAAATCGACCCCAAGACTTATTCCTTGTAAGCCTAGTACTTATTCTATCGGTCTCTTTTAGCGAACCGCTAAGTTACGGGGACGTAAACACACCAGTATCGATTGTCATGCGAAGTTGGGGGGACAAACACAGACACACAAACATATACACACACATACATATAGATATATGATCCAATCCATGGAACTGCCTGCTTGTGAAATAAGCGTGCAAGTGGCTGACCACTCCACAGACACGTGGAGTACTCAGTCAATTTGCACGCTAATTTCACGAGAGACATAAAAAAATGCGACACGTTTAGCTCTTTGAAATACACGTACTACTCATTATTTCATTATTGCCAACTGAGTGAACCGGAGCAACGGAAAATAAAGTATTTTGTTCACGGAAACACGGCGCCGCCGGGAATCAAACTCATGACCTTTTGACTGTGAGCCAAATACCCTAACCACAAATCCAATCGCCTTCATATACACACATACGTATAAATACACACACACACGTACGTACGTATATATGCATGTATGCTTTCATGCATGTATGTATGCATGTATGCATGTATATATATATGTATATATGTGTGTATCTAAAAGAGTTCATTCATTTTCAACTGCTAATCCAATTCAAATTTCTGCTCCTATGGCATCAAAAGTGAAATTGACTCATTGAAACTCGGAATCGATTTCATCTGGCAAACTCGAATCTCTATGAGTTTGCTTTTACTTTACAAAGTTCATTATTACTATTATCATAGTTGTCTTGGGCTGCACATAAGGCAATCGTGTATGTTAACGTCGAATATTACTGAATTGATTTTTGAGGCACGGTTTATATATACATTACTGAGAAACATAGATGAAAAAGTTTACTGCGCTGAGGTTTGAACTCGGTATCGATCGGGCTGTAATTAATTATAATGAGGCTTTTACTCTGGTATTCCATTGTTTCATTCAACTCCAGAAACGTCTGAACTGTAATGTTATTGAACATAAAACGGCCTCATAGCAATGAGATTGTTGAATGTAATCAAATGAATTTGTACTCGGTCCGACCTTCTTAATGAAACCATTGCAATATTCGAAACATAATAGAAATTATCTAATACAATGATAGAACGTGTGTTACTGCTATTAATGGAAATTTTCATAAATTGCATGTACAATAGATATTAAAGTCTTCTTATGTGGAATCTTAATCCATTTTAGAAAGAAATGCAGGGAAATTTGGCTAACCTCAATTGCAACTTATTTAGTTTAATTTATTAATCTGATTTCTCTCGATCGAGCTGGCAATATTGCCTAGGCCTACTCAACCTTACTGCATAGTTTCAAGGTTTGATTCTTGTGACCATTTATATATAGACGACTATAATTTGAACAGCTATATAATTCCCAGGTAGGATGTTGTATTATGAAATAATCACATGGTTTCTTAGCTATATAAATGTTCTTTTTTTTTCCTATATAGTTGGATTAAATTGCAGAAACTAGCATTTAATGTTGATCATTATAAACCATTTTCCTGAAATCTAAAATTCACATGATGCTTAATATAAAACGTGTTCTGTTTCTGTTCGCAAAAATTCTATTTATGTACACAAAAGGAAGTTGTAAATGAATTAATCATAGAGATGTCGGTGGTATAACGATCTTTAATCCTCGTTTCCGTGATATTACATAAATACAGAAAAATAGTGATAAGTACGTAGTAAAGCATAAGTCTTGGCTACTTACTTGCAGCTATTTTGATGTAATTGGTTTTAACCATTTTTATATAAGAGTGACAACAATGTCCATAATTTTCGCAGGTTTCTTCTATTCATGCACGACTTGAACATCTAAACTAATGTCTCCAGAAAATGTGCGATGGGAGAGTAGTGTCGATGCTTGCAACAGAAAGAATTTTGTAAAAGGCAAACAGGAAACGGGCGGTGGAGTTATACACCAAGCCGCCCGCTGAGTTTATATCTATGATATTGACAGTAACATATGTCGCTTCTCTTATCACTATCACAACGAATTCATAACATAATGCTGATCACATAATGTGAGGTACGCTCTAATGTTAATTCACAATGCCAGCAGATATAGAGAAATGTGGAATAATTTAGCTAATGGTAAATAAGCGTTGATGAAAAAGAGAAATGGAGGAAACAAAGGGAGGAGAGAGGATGGAGATAAAAAGGAGAGGAAGACGACTGAGCACGAGAAATAAGTAAATAAATAAATATACACTTTTAGTTTTGTATAATGTAAGTAAACGGATGGCTGGTTCACATTTTGTTTGAGTCCCAAGGATGTCTCATGATGTATCTTGATGTATCACATTTACGACTGGTAACTCTTCACTAAGAAACTGAAAGATGGGGTGAGTAGAAATGTACGTAGTTGTAAGATTCAGTAACAGTAATTGTTAAAATCAAGAATGATTTGCAGATTCAGAGAGATGAGTCACATTGCATACATTAAGAATTTTTTTACCTATGGTACACTGCTGTCCTCTCTATGGTCCTTCATAGAATTTAGGCTGAGGAAACATACGTCCGCACTCATCCAATAAAGTACTAAATAAAGTAATTATCTTAAATTATTCGCCTCATCCACAGAAGCGTAGATATTGATGGGATCGATACTAATACATGATTAGTGCATATGTTATGAAACCACGAAAGACGAAATTACCAACGCAATCCCATAAGATTTGGTCTTGGTTCTAAACAAACGAAAGTAATGACCGATATTGGTATGCAACAACTTTAATGAGGAGTTCTAGCAATGACCAAAAACTTAACGCAGAGTCAATCAATTAAATCAGTTCGAATACTTGATTGATAGCTTATTCTGTCGATCCAGAAGAATGGACGATAGAACTGATTTCTGCAGGGTTTCAACTAAATTCTTAAAGACCTGTAGCCCAAATATCGGTTGAAATTTTTTGCACGAGGGCAGTAATTTCAGAAGAGGGGCTAAGTCGATTAAATCGAGCCAGCGTTCCACTGATACCTATCTTGTCAACCCCGAAAGGAACAGAGACAAAGTCGACTCCGACAGCACTTGAACCCAGCACGTAAAGACGGACGAAGTGCTGCTAACCATTTTCTCTGGCATGCTAACGATTCTGCCACCTCGTCACTTTAGCTATTACCAATTATTATCAAAGCACAACCAATGATTCTGCTCTCGACACTCTTAAAAGCCTTTATCTAATAATGATTTTCAACTCATGTATAATCCCACGTATAGTTGGCACACGCGTCATATTCTGTGGAAATATGAATGGCGGCAATTGTCTATCTTTAATCATTCTTTATCTATCTATCTATCTGTATATACGCACATAGATACACATACACAGACATGTAATGCAATGAATGTGTGTGTGTCTGTCTGTCCCTCTTTAATATGCTGTATACGCATAAGTATTGGAACTTTACAATACCAACACGGCTTCAAATCATGTTTTCCGTTCTGTTACTATGTCATTTTGCTATCTGGTCATATTCTTAGGTTATTGGGTTGCATTGACGTAAAACCACATTTTGCAACATCGACCAAAAACCGACGAAGTATACATACATATATGCGCACACTCGTGCATACATACGTAGATACATAGATATATACATACATATACATATATATATGTATGTGTATATATAAATATATTGATATATATATATATAAATATAAATCTTTATAAAGAAACATATATACATATATATATATATATATATATATATATATATATATATATATATATATATGTATATATATACACACATACGCACGCACACACACACACACCCACGCACATATATATATATATACATACATACATACGCATACTGGACCATACAGCTACATAATTTTACCAAGTACGAGCGTAGTCAGTATACCGGTTAGAGTTTAACGAAAGGGTTACGGCTCATGTAGCGTACATACGCATCGGTTTTTATTTTCACGCTGCTGCACATTCTTCTGTGCTTCTTCTTATAGGTATGATGGACATCTGTTTTAAATTCCGGTCAACAATTTTGTTTGCAATCAAATATAACCATACAGCGATAAGTTTGCTGTCTTTCACTTCCCACAGACTTCCACTTTAAGCAAACTACAGACATGTGATTAATGTAGCGTTTACTAGTTTCATAGACCGAAGATAAATAGTTTTCTTTCCTATGTCTTGTTTGGTTTGAGTTTTGTTTCTTTTTTTTTCTTTTGATTTTAATTGTTTTACTTCTTTTTATATTTATCTTTTATCTTCATATATTCTTGTGTATTGTATCATTCTTTATTTATTATTTGCAATAACACAATTGTTTAGTAAGTCTTTTCGAAGCAAACTTCATGATCAGTTATATTACGGTTGTAAATTGCTAGGACAAAAATGTTACAATACTTTGTAAGGAAGACTCCAGTATATTATTATCTATATCTCTAGTATTTTGTTTTGCTGTGCAATGAAGCAATATAATTTTTTTATGTGCACATTAAATTAATGACTTCATTACATTCACATAGGTAAAGATATGGAAATATACATTTAGAAAATGTATGAAGCTGAGCATAACCACACACGCTTAAAATTCATAAAAGAGCAATCTATTAAATCAATTAATATTTCCATAAATTTATTACCCGTTATGATATTTATTCCATTTTATTTATATTTATTTTGCATGTTCATAAGGTTTTGTAAGAATTTATAGCCGAGTAGACATGCAATCACGGCTCAACGTGAATTGCAGTACTGTAAGCATACGTTCCTGAATGACGTAAGGTCGGTTCAAAAGAATCACATCTGATTAGAGCATGTTACTGATTAATTATTTTGTGCCGTGGATACGTATGCACACCCAGGTACATATCTGTAGACACACACACACACAAAATCACTATCACAGATACAGAGATACATCGATTCTCACACAGATATATATATATATATATATATATATATATATATATATATATATATATATATATA
>NC_068985.1:100272646-100280441 GCF_001194135.2 Octopus bimaculoides | reverse complement strand
TATATATATATATATATATATATATATATATATATTGTTAGGATTCCAGACCCCAACATTTATGGAAAATTGGGAGTGTGGTATGTGATTTTAAAACCTATTGAAACGTTGCCAGTGGATATACCCGCCTTTGAGGTGATCAGCGCTGCGTCAAACACGAGCCATCGTATGGTTGACAGACAAATGAATGGAGGTGTGATGGAGATACTGTACGGAAATGAGTACATTCCGAAAATGGGCTGCAATAGGAGACGGCAACGGAGAGGTGAACTGTTGAAATGTTGCAGAAGGCGAAGGGTTGTCATTGGAATGCTGGTGTGGCTGTAGCATAAGAAACATAAACTGAGCCTATGCAGTCCAATAAGAATATGTAGTAATGAATTACTTGAAAAAACAAGGCATACTGGCTTACCGCGTGGTATGTATATAGTATGTCTGTATTATTTTATGCAGTGTTAATTAATGAAATATAAGGAAATGAACGAAATAGTACATGTATAGAACTGCTTATTTAACGGTAAATTACACAATAATTACTACAGAAAGACAAAGAATTATATATATACAGAATAAATTTCTTAATGTAAGGATAACTATGTAACTGTAAATACCTTGCAATTGTGCAACTGTTGCGATAATTATTAACTAGTAATGGAACAGTAAATGTGGATTTTTAAATATACCTTGAATCTTTCTACCTCATTGACTTTTTTTCAAGAGTTTCACCTCTAGCACTCACATACATACATCCAGGCATGTCATTCGTCACATATGTATAGGTATGTGTAGATGTGTGTACGTTTAATAACGTACGTAACGCAGAAACACACACACTCACAGACACATACACACTCATACACTAACAGACAGATATACACTCATACACAAAATGTGGCGTCGTCGTAGTAGTCGTGGTATAAAATGTTCCTGACATACACCCACATAACCCACATACATATACGAAGGTAACCACACAGACACACATTCACGCACGTCAGTCGTTATATATGTATATGTATGTGTAGATGTGTGTATGTTTAATAAGGTACCTAACGCAGAAAGGCACACAAACACACACACACACTCATACACTTACACACATACACTGACAGATAGATACGCAGTCATATACAAAATGCGATGTCGTCGTGGTATAAAATGTCCAGTTGGCAATAGAAAAATTATACAAAATGTAATATTGTTTTAATCGAAATGATAATAATCGAAATCAAAATAGAATTTCATATTGACACTGACCAGCCCTCACATAGATATAGTATGTTTAATAAGGTACCTAACGCGGAAAGACGCACACACTGTGAAATATATACACACTCATACACTCACATACATACATTCACAGAAATATACACAGTCATATACAAAACGTGATGTCGTGGTGGTGGTGGTGGTGGGTGGAATTAAAAGTAAACCTATAAAAGTGAACAAAATATATCATTACAATATTGATGTTATTCCTTCACTTTTATTCTATGACTTTTGACATGTAAAACCGAACCAGTGCCAATATTGTTTTAATCCAAATGACAAAAATCATTACATGTTGTCACTCACAGTATCTGATAGTATTACCATGTAAAATTTGATTTGATTCGGTTTGGCCGTTTGAGAATGCATTGGGAATAGACAGAGAGGCAAAGGATTTTATATATACATACATACATACCTACACACACACACACACACACACACACACACATACACACACACACACACACACACACACACACACACACACACACACACACACACACACACACACACACACACACACACACATATATATATTTTCACACCCCACAAATATATATACACACATGCAGATATACGCAAATATTCGCATATTTATATATTTATGTTATCAATGACGTTTCAGCTTTAATTCCCTCGTATTTTTAGGTATCTAATTTTATGTTATCTAATATGACTTTTCTATCTTTAAATAACAACGTGCGATTTAATTAAGTTGCGGTTGCTATCTTATCGTGTTGATCGATCGTGGGGTGACTCATACATTTGGTTGCTGAGACATGTTTAGATGAATTCACTAAGATTGGCATTATTTTTCTTCACGCATGTAGAACAATATCAGAAACTCAGAATTTGTAACATTAACTGATTGAATATAATTTGCAAAAAATGAAATATTTTCTACTGTTGAAGAATAGAAACAAATTGTCAGTAGATTTCCCAGGTTATTCTTTTTGTTTTCTCCCCATTGCTGGATAGAACTTATCGCTCACTCATTGTCGATCAGAAAATATAAGTATGTATCGTTTGACTATTTACTTCGAAGCAACGGTTCACACAAAATAAAGTGACTGGAATCTGTTAGTGAGGTACAATTTCAGCGTGTATCAGTTCCATTTCATGTTCGTCACTCCTTTGAGAGATCATGTATCTCATTTAAATTCTGTAAAATATATGGCCTGTTAACTATGTAATAAATTCTTATGTGTAGACAATATAAAGTATTTGAAAAGATAGAAAACGTTCAGGAGGTCCGTTGCTGAGATTTTTATGAGGTAATTCGATCCTCTGTTGAACAGATTAAATATCGTTGCACTCCCACATATTTCCTCCTCTTTTAGTGGGGTGGTGCCAGAAGATCCACTTCAAATTTTCCAGCGAATGAATTATGCTTTCCACTGAAATGATTCTACTTTTATGCTTTAAGTTTCGATTGTAGGAATTTCGCTTCAATAACATTCTTGATGTCTTTGGAAATGTCATATTAACATTGTATTTACTTCAAACTTAAAAAAAAAAAAAATGCGCATGGAATACGAATAAAACTGTCATTCTTATTTATTTTTCTTGGCAATGGAAAAGTCAAGTGACACATATTCTATGTTTATCTCTTTGTCTTCATAAAGACAAAATTAAAACCGAAAACAAATGGATATAAAGAACTGCCACGTGATCGTCTATTCAGTTACTTAATATCTAAGATGACTCGAATGTTATAGTTATAATGTATGTAATTGTTCATTATTAATATCGAGAATAGGAATCACTTGAAAAAAATAATTAACGGCATTTCAGGAACTTTAAAGTATTATGGACGTCTTGTAATTGCTTGCATTCTTAGTCAGCGACACCATGACCACTCATAAATGATTGCAAAGTTCTCAAGAATGATTAGAACGGGATTAACGAAGCTCATATCGTTTCATGGATAATTATAATCAAATTTAATTAATAAAATGTGTACTTAAATAGGTCTCATCTATTTATAAGTTACATGGAGCTTCGACTTTAATTATCTAAGTTGGTCTTAATAAGGAAGTGTGTTACTCTATATTAGTTGATATTTCATTACGTCTACTAACTCTCAAATTGCATTATATGCAAGTAAATATTGAAATACTATATTTCTAATATATAAACTTTAAAATGAATAATTATTCAAATTAATTGTGCATTAAATAACAGACTTAATTATGAGACCCACGAGTACACATTTACTTTTAACAACCTGCGATCATTAAAGTTGTTCAGAAGTGGAACCTTACATTTCGTTATCCATTTCTACACTATAAAATAACCCACTCTCTTTTCTTTAACTGAGTCCTAGAAGACATTACGGAGTTGCATAAAAGGTAAAATCCTTCTTTCCATAAATTGCATTTGCAGAAAATTACCCAAGGTGATTCCTATTCTCACCAAGGCATACAAATTTTAGGATTAAAACAAAGCGCTTAAAGCTAATTTATCGTTTATGCATTAATTAAACTGCTTACAGCGGTAAACGTAACCTCCATTGAATAATTACGTATCCGACCAACAATCAGGTTATCATACGCAGTTAAATATGCAATTATTATTAAACACATACACACGCACATTCTCTTTATTGATTTCTTCCTCAGGCACAAAGGTAAACTTTACAGTAGCATGTGAACTTGTGACATTATTATCTTTCCACAAATATGTTATCTTTAAAAGTGAATTGGCATCAACTGAAAAACGAAATCGGTTTGCGGTCTTTGTTCGAAAAATTGTTACCTGTTTGTTGTATGAAATTGGCATCTAGACAATAGTGGTGAAAAAGGGGTTGCCTGGGAAATATAATTTTAAATACACTTATGGTAATGTTATAGTTGTCGCATGGTGAAATAAGGTAAAGGAGATAGAATGTTTATTTGAAACCAAACCAATAAATGTCTGGGTTAGTTTATCAACATGGTTACCAAAATGATTGCGAAAAAAATATTGTTCTTCCATTTCCTAATTCATTTTGGTCATCGTATTTGCTAAAAATATCATACATTTTTCTATGCAAGCTTAAATGGTGAATGTTTTAAAACGAAACACTTACAAAAATAAATGTAATAAAATAAAACGACGGCCTGAAGATGTATTTGTGATTATAGGAAAGCAACATGATAAAATTTAATTACGCGAAACATACAATTTGAATACCAACTCTCTGCTACTTTTAAAATTGCCTCGAGTGTGGTGCTGACAGCTTTGTACAGTGTGTAGTGTTAGATAAAACTTTATTCGCTTAAAACATTTTAATGAACTGTGTAGTTTCCTAATTTGAAAATATTGCTATATCGAATGGCAGTAATTATTGAAGATATTGAAATATTAGCAAATAGCTGCATGGGTAATATATCGCTCCTCGAATAAGAAGGAAGTTTGACTCCTTATTTACATCGTTAGAGGAATAAAGGCGGTGCAAAGCATAAAGGAAACTTCGACAATTCAATTCCGTGAGGTTTAATTCAGTTCCTGATTTGAAATATCTAATTCCACTTACAATGTTAAAATCACTGGAAAAGTACATCCCTATTCTTTTCCAAAATTCTTCTCATCACACTTATAAAAGAAACATTATTTACTACAGTATAAAGCCGTACTATTAAAATATCTCCGATCAGAGACATCAGTATTACATTTGAAACTGTATTTAAAATCTCCCCGTAATAGGACGAGAGTTCACAATGGCCAGATATATGAAATAAATATTTTCTGCAAAATAAGGGTAGTTTATCCAGTTCAGGCTATATTATTAGCATTATCCTGCGATTGAAAATTTAAAATCACTTCTTTAACTTTCTAAGACATCTCAACGCTTCTAAAAGCAAACTTCGTTTGTTTGTTTACGTTTATCGCAATTTGAATTTATCATAAATATATTTAAACGATCGAGCTAAAAGGAAGAAGCCTGAGATTTAATTCACGATTCCATCTCAGAGATATTATTGCGACAGTTGGACAGGAAACTTATATTTAACATAAGTAACCCGGTTGACATAATTTTGCTGAGATGCATCACATCATGGGAGTATGTTATAAATGACAAATCGGTGGCCACAGTCGTTTAGATCAAGGTATTGGGATTACATATGAATTCCAAGGAACCCTCAGGGTTTCATATTAGATTAACAACCATGAGAATCAGGAGGAAAACAGCTCTACCTGGTTACTTAATGTGCTAGAAAGACCAGCAACATAAAGATCACATTGGATAGAAAATAAAGGTTTGAGATGATCACAGAATGTATCTATGCATAGAACTATGCAACCAGTATTGACTGGGTCTAACCAACAGCAACAAAAAACAACAACATCACAGCAACAATGACAACTAGGATACAATAAAAGAAATTATATTAACGATAACAGAAACTCCAGACAGTCAAGCAGACGAGAGATGCTTACGTAAGTAAAAGATGTGTTTGACGTGCGAGTGATTTCCTGTTTTCTCTTTTTTTACTTCCATTACCAATAATTTTCCTTCGCTCGCGACATTTCTACTGAAGAATAATAATTCATCTGCTTTTTAGTTTCACTCAAGAAAATAGGTTAACATACCGCCATGCTAAAGCTTTTCAAATGCTGTCAATATGAATGCGGAAGCCCTATTGAAGTCATGTCCTAGGAACCTGTTTACGAGTAAAATCTGCAATAATCTAGAAATTTTACTTTAGAATATTAAGTAGATTTGAAGGAAATTGACAGTCAAGACGAAAAGACAAAGAAACAAAAAAAAGGTAAAAGATAAGAAATGAAGAGTCAGAAAATTAAAGCTAGAAAATGAAATCGAATCGATTGAATGATCGACAAAAGGATAGAAATGAATGATAGATAATTCCATCAAGTATAATCAATAGTTAGACGTATATTTTGATAGAGTAAAAGTAATTATATATATATATATATATATATATATATATATATGTGTACCCGCTTATATAATATTAATATTATATATATGGACGCACGAATACAAGTGGATATAACTGCGCATATATAAAAATGTCATGAGATGCAACGCACGCGTGTGTGTATGTATATGCTAAAAACAACTTCGCCTCCTTATATATGTATATGTATGTGTGTGCGTGTGTATATACGCATACATACATATATATAGTGTTATAAAGCGGTCTTTTGCCACTGTTGTATCTGTCTTTGTACGACAGTTGTCGCTCTGATAGATATTGTTATATTCCGAAGTCGTCGATAGGATGTTACTATCGACGACTTCGGAATATAACAGTGTTATCCCCCAAGGGTTGGATCGTTATACAGTCCAATCAGTATCACAGTATAATTATTATATCAGTACATGCACAACTTTCAACACAGTTCGATGTACCCTTTCGATACTGGCCTACGTCATCTTATAGTGACAGGCTCATTCCACTCGTCACGTGAGAGGTGTGTACTATTATTACTAATTGCCTACAACATCTCCCCTTTAAAGCTTTTCTTAGGAAGATTCATTTTATTTAGCAATAATATTTTCATTCAATCATCTTTGATTTTATTTTTTCGAACAATTTAATATTTTTTCTCTTGGCATCTATTTTCAGGAACTCTGTATGTTTCCTTTTCCTTTCACTTGTACGCCTGGGTTCAATCACCTGCAGTGGCGTTGGTACTTGAAACGTATCCTACAACCATTCCATATGTTACTCCAGCTTCTTTGGTTCGCTTTCCACGAATTTGTATGCCTTTTCTACTTTTTACCCGATACAGTGTTTAACTATGTATTTAGTAATTTCGCCCTCTTCTCAGTTCTGCTTTCCATTTTCGTATGTCCTCTTATACACCTTATCACCAGCTTTTAAAAATTCTGCAGTGTCTACCCTGATACTTTTTTTCTTTTCTCACCAGGTAACAATTTGTCAAAAGCTGACTTTACTTTTCTTACAAACATCAGCTCCACGATTTTTCAGTTGCACATGCTCACATTTCTTAAAAAAAATTAATACATAGCGTAGCTTGTATTAAATTTAAGATGTTTCCCTTCGGTGTGAAGCAAGTGCAAATTCTTGCTGAAAAGAAAAAACAAATGAAATACTTAGAACAAGTAACTGATGTCAATGGAACGGAATTTGTTTCTGGTGAATAAAAAAAAATTGTGAAATATTAGCGGTAGAACATATGACTGCGTTGATACATTCAAAAAGAGCTCTAAGAAAAGCAAATAAGGAAAGCAGGATTGAGGTAGCTCTACAACAATGTTTAATAGTGTACCGTGTAACATCAAATCTGAATACACCAACAGGCTACTCACTAGTGGAGCTGATGTTTGCAAGAAAAGTAAAGTCATAGTATAATTACTATATCAACAAGTTTACTCATACTCTTTCAATACTGGCTGACGTCACCTTACTTATAATGACCTCTCATTCCACTCGTCACGTGATAGAGGTATGCCATTATTACTAATTCCCTACTATCTATCTATCTATCTATCTATCTATCTATCTATATATATATATATATATATATATATATATATATATATATA
>NC_068985.1:100266258-100272336 GCF_001194135.2 Octopus bimaculoides | reverse complement strand
TATATATATATATGTATGTATGTATGTATGCATGTATGTATATATATGCATATGTCTGTGTAGATAGATAGATAGATAAATAGATAGATAGATAGATAGATAGATAGATAGATAGATAGATAGATAGATAGATAGATAGATAGATAGATAGAAAAATATGAGAAAATATGAGAAATATATTGGAGAATACGAATAATGATTTAGAGCGGAACATGTAAAACTTTGGAATCATATATGATATATATACTATTTAAGCCTTTATGTATACATCCAATTATACTCTACATATGTTTAATATTGTAAATAGGTCGATGTCATCATGATTTCTAATTGTTATTGTTATAATAAACATTGAATTGGAGCTGTTCATGCTTCAAATACTAGCCTGATAAATTATGTCTGACATTCTTTCGGGAATGATTAATTAAATATGAATCCAGATTGAAAATTAGCTGAATTTTCCCATAGTCGAACCCGGTGATTCAGTATAATATTTGTTCCGACTGTTATTCTGAGTTGAAATTACGCATTTGAATAAAGTAAATTTTTCTTGCATGGTATTGTGACATTATTTGTTTTTCTAATTCAAATTCAATCTCCTGACTTCTTTCAATTATTTTCCTCCGTTCATTTTGATTTTAATTATGCAAATTACTCTGGGCCATAAAGTTTCTCAATAAATTTTTGGACAACTAAATCCTTTGTTTTCATGAATAGAAGTAAGACATCTGTTTTACTAATTTCTGGTTTTCCATCAGTTATGACGACGAGTATTCCAGTTGGTCCGGTCAACGGAAGAGCCTTCTGGTGAAATTAACGTACACGTGATTGAGCAGTCTACGGAGAGGCGTACGCTGAGTGTCATTCTCAGGAAGATTCAGTTTAACGTGTTCGTATATTTGGGAGTTTTGATTCAGAAGATAGAATATGAGTGCGTGCGTTTGTGCTTATACATCTAAGAGGTCAGTGGCAGTAGGATATATAGCAGTAGCAGGACGTGTAGTCGAGAGACTAATTGATGTGTATGTTAGTCTGCGTGACACTGTGTGTGTTTATGTGTTTGTGTGCGCGCGTGGGAGTGTGTATGGGTTCGTGTCTACACGCGGGCGCGTGTTTGAGTGCAGTAGATATATCTGTTGTCCATGTGGTAGTGTGTAAGAGAGAAATAGAGAGAGAAAAGAAAAGGACAGGAGAATGAGATTGGAAAAGGAAGTTGAAAGCTGTTACAAGAAGGAGGAGGGAGCTGTGTTGAAACGGTGTATGAGAACGTATTGTGAAAATGCAGCAACGTTACTGACGAAGTCTGCTGGAGGTGGTTCCAAGGTGTAAAGCCAGAACGATGACAGTGAAATGTTTGGTGGAGTGGTTGGCCAAGCAAAAGCGACGGGTGACGGCGGTACTTTTTGGAGGCGGATGTCAAGTCAATGCTCTGAAAGTCTGTCGTCTAGATGGTGGCTAGATTGTGCAACATATAATGAGACCATAGATCATATAATGAAGGGTACATTAGAGGCTATAGACCAGTGGTTCTCAACCGGGATCCATATTGTCATTGGAGGGCCATAGGACCATTGCGCGGGGAGGGTCCATGTAAGATTTTGTTGTTAACATTTAACTGCAATAAATTAATCATACTTCTGCAATACACAAAATATTATAACATTATTTCAATACAATTCCTGATGATTGATTATAAAAAAAATATATATAATAGGATCGTTTAAACAGGGAATGGATATTGGGATCCATCCGAGTAAAATCGGAATCAAAGTAATCCATGGGTAAAAAATGGTTGACAAACAGTGTCATAGATGATGCTAAAAGGGATACAGGAGAAGGTGTCGCAGATGTGAAAAGTGTGTCGGTTAGTTCCACTGAGGGAGGTTGTGTTAGTGATAAACGGACAGGTGTGGCACCGGGTTCTGGAGCAAGCGAAGGATCCAGGATGCATGAGAGTGACGAACGGGAATGAGAACTATGGACCTGTAGAACACGTAGGTTTCGGGCGTGTTTGAAGGAAGGAAGAAGTGAGTTGGGGAAATGGGGAACGTGATAGGGTCGAATAGAAATTGGAAAGACCGAGTAGTGAAATAAATTTAAATGAAACATACCAGAAAATGAAATAATATTTCAACCACATTGTCTCTATGCTTTTCATGTGTGGCAATTCAAGGCTGAATCTCTTAACGAAACGTTTCATACTTTGTTAGCTGCTCCTTACGAAAGACGCACTTCCTTTCCTACCCCAGAATATAAAAGAGTAAACTTTTATATAAAATAGTAATAAATTTATCTATCATCGTAGTGAATAGCTGAATATACATATTTGTGAATTTGACGGGTATCCATTAATTTAACAATATATATGTTATTCATAAAATGAATACGTACAACTGAAATGAATTGAAAAATTTGAAAGCCTAGCTTTAGGTAAAAGAAGGATCAAGATGTTATTTATATGCGTAGATTATTCAGGTTCTATAAAAAAAGAGAAAATGGTTTTTCGTTGTTTTTCTTCGTTAACAGTTGGCGGCCATTTTGAAACGGAAAATAATGTGCATGCAAATAAATGAGAAAAATCTGTGAAACAAATCTTCGTTCCACTTGGCTGTCTCCATGTATCGAGGGTAGGCTTTTCTTAAAGTATTACTCACACAATTATATACGTTTCTAGCGAGTACTTTAATGAAAAGTTTATCTGGTAACGTTGGAAAATCTGTGACTTTGAGCTGATCTAAAGATACGTGTAGGCGCAGGAGCGGCTGTGCGATATGTCATGGCACTCCGTCGGTTACGACGAGAGTTCCAGTTGATCTGATCATCGGAACAGCCTGCTTCTGATATTAACGTGTAAGTGGCTGAGTACTCCACAGACACGTGTACCCTTAACGTAATTCTCGGGAAGATTCAGCGTGACACAGAGTGTGACAAGGCTAGCTCGTTGAAATAAAGGTACAACAGAAACAGGAAGAAAGAGTGAGATAAAGCTGTGGTGAAAGAGTACAGCAGGGTTCACCACCATCCCCTGCCGGAGCTTCGGGGAGCTTTATATATATATATATATATATATATATATATATATATATATACACACACCCAGAGACACGCACGCACACACACATTTTGAGCCTGCCTTCTCTTTTTACATGTAAACATGTATATATATATTTTGTACATAAAAACCTAAGATTTAATCTTTTTATCTGGATCATTCTCTCTCTCTATAAATATGTGTGTGTGTGTGTGTGTGTGTGTGTGTGTGTGTGTGTGTGTGTGTGTGTGTGTGTGTATGTGTTATGTATATATGTATATATGTATGTATATATATATATATATGTATATGCACTGACTCATTTATGTGATTGCCCTCATATAGTTTGCAAGAGAAAAAAAATGTTTAAATACCAAAACAATTGTTGATTAATTTATCCAAAACCATGAATATTTGTGTGAATGTTATAATTGGAAAAAACGAAGTGTCTTAATAATAAATCATAAAAGACAGTTACTAATTTAGTCGGCTGATATTAATCAGAACTAATCATCTAAAACAATTAACTAACATAATTAAAAAATATCTTTAATGGCTGCTTTTTAGTTTTAAACTTCTTTTATTATTATGAAGAATTATTGTCAGCTTTCATCACACTCCAAAATAGCAAGTTAAAATGGTGTACGAATCTTGTTACGGTTTCACCTTTTGAGGCACAATGTTTTTAAATTGTTTTTTTCCTTATTTCATTCAGTTAACACTTTCATACTTTCTCCTCGTGTGCATTGGTTCACGCATCGAATTCTTTTTTTATTCCATTTCTGAATAATATCATATCAACCCGATTGTAAATAATATATGGGAATAGCGTTTGGTTATTGTTAAGTAAATAGAAGTACCGATTATTCATAGTGTAGGCACTTCACAATATATATCCCATTTAAACCCTAAACATCGCATACATTGCCGCTATATTAGTTTTCAACTTCAAAAGCAATTACATCTGGAATGCGTCCAGTCCTATTATTTTAATTAAATACCAATGAGAAAGGGGCGGCGAGCTGGCAGAAACGTTAACACGCCGGGCGAAATGCTTAGCGGTCTTTCGTTTGTCTCTATGTTCTGAGTTCAAATTCCGCCGAGGTCGACTTTGCCTTTCATCCTTTCGGGGTCGATAAATTAAGTACCAGTTTCGTACTGGGGTCGACCTAATCGACTGACCTATTCCCCCAAAATTGCAGGCTTTGTGCCTAGAGTAGAAAAGAATCGTTAGCACGCCGGGTGAAGTGCTTCGCGGTGTTTCGTCTATCGTTACGTCCTGAGTTCAAATTCTGCCGCGGTCTCCTTTGCCTTTCATCCTTTCGAGGATGATTAAATAAGTACCAGTTACGCACTGGACTCGATGTAATCGACTTAATCCCTTTGTCTGTCATTGTTTGTCTCCCACCTCTATCTTTATCCCCTGTGTGCAATAAAGAAATATATAACAATGGGAAGAGTATACTCAATATATTCCCTTATTCGCGGTCATACACAAAGCAGAAAGATTTATTGGTATCTGCAAACACCCCAGCATATTATATCAAAGTTATTTTATCATCTAATCTAATGAATGGAGATATGCCTAGTAGCAGTTCCAGAGATTTCCCAGGCTGTCTAATTCCATGCAGCAGATATTCAACGTGAACTCCAGTAAAATAATGCCTGCAGGTATACGTGAGAAGGAATTACGTTTCAGATAAAGTTTGCAATGATGAGAAAGTTTTCGATGATGTCTTTAATACAAGGATTTAAAAAAATTAGTGAAAAGGATTAGAAAAAGAGGCATGAAGTCGGAGTGGTGTAGAACCAGGTAGGTCAGAGGTCTAGGAGCTATGATAGGTGACAATTGGCTAAAAGATTTTTGTCAGATAAGATTTTGAATTATCATGTTTCTGCCTTGTAGAGTAATAGAAAAATACATAGGCCAAAATATCTTCTCTGAACAGTAGCCTTGGGACCGCATCGTCACCCTGCTACATGCCAAGTCATGTTATAAAGTATCACGTTATTCAGTGTACTGTTTTATTTCCTATGATAGTAAATGTATATTGAGAGAGATTAAGCTACTCTTCCTTGCAGGGAAGCGGCGACTGCTGCGTAGAAGATCTTTCGTTGGCTGATAAATGTATACTGGTCATGAAAGGTCATCAGAGATCCTAAGGCGAAATATTCTTAAAGATTGGGAAGGATTCAGTTATGCTGTTCAAATCGCCTTAAAACCGTATTAACATGTCATAAACAACACTAACAACATCGACGGCGGCAACGAATATATTTTCGCTGACCTCTACGAAAAAAGTTTATTAAGCAATATAGTCTATAACTTTACGATGTCAGTTAAAACTTAAAGAGTGTATTTATTTATGCGTTTGTGGTGAGAATATTTTTAAATAATTTTGTTTCGTTATGAAATATTTAATATTCCGCTCCTCCAATAACTCGCGGCTAAAATTAGACTTTCTGAATTAAGTTCTGAACGTTCAAAAACAGTTTCTATACGAAATATACAGAAATAGAGAGAAAAGAATTTATTTATCAATCTATCTATTTACCTACCTACCTACCTGTCTGTGTGTCTGTCTGTGTGTACTCCTATATGTACGTGTTAATATTTGTTTTATGTCAAAATATATGTAAAACAATTTAATATTAATATGAATGATTACCCAATACTTATTTAGGAGAATGCATATTATGATCCATTACAAAGAAAAGACTGATAGTGACTTCGAATTTTAAGCTTACTTGCCATCGCACTCAGGTAGCGGTGAGCCAACTGAATCATCGGAGTTGCTCTCAATATTTTTTTCCTTGTAAAAATTCATATTTATAACTGAGCCCAAACTTGGTTGGGTGTCGTACTTGTGTCGTACTTCCCCGTGCTCCTTCTATCTATCTATCTATCTATCTATCTATCTATCTATCTATCTATCTATCTATCTATCTATCTATCTATCTACCTACCTGCCTATCTGTCTGTCTGTCCGTCCATCTGTCTGTCTATCTATATATGCATATGTGGTTGTATATATATGTATATATAT
>NC_068985.1:100261282-100266121 GCF_001194135.2 Octopus bimaculoides | reverse complement strand
ATAATAATTTTTTTCCCAGAGGATGTAGCAACCGTCTCTGTCTCTTTTGAATATGAAAATTTAAAAGTTTAAAAACCTTATGATATATATATATATATATATATATATATATATATACGTATGTGTACATTTACGTATGTGAGAGTGAATGTGTATGCGCACGCGCGCTTGCGAATGTAATCATATTTGACTTTTCGTTGTGTATACCCTTACATCTTTTTACATATCTGTCTTATGCATTCGAAATAAAGGAAAAGCATTTGAATAAACGTAGTCCAGGTCATTGTAGGCTTTTGAATACAGTTCATTACAACAGAAACTTTCAATGCTTGTACATCTGGTAAAATATTCAGAAAACTAAACTAGTCACAGATATTCATCTTATAATTTTCTCGACCAAAGTTGGCCAGAGTTCAAAATATAAGGTCAAATCACTTTAACCCAGATGGAAATACTTGCAAGTGCCAAATTGTTGTATCTTATCTCCACTTTCTAAATATTTCTTCTCTAGGGAAAACAATTACAGCCTGCGATGAGGCAGATCTTCACTCTATTACTCTTCTTTATACAGCTGTCCTTGTGTGGACGCGCAATGGTCCAGTGGTTAGGGCAGCGGACTCGCGGTCATAGGATCGCGGTTTCGATTCCCAGACCTTAAAGCTCGACGAGACTCCGGCAGAGGATGGTGGCGAACCCTGCTGTACTCTCTCACCACAACTTTCTCTCACTCTTACTTCCTGTTTCTGTTGTGCCTGTAATTCAAAGGGTCAGCCTTGTCACACTGTGTTACGCTGAATATCCCCGAGAACTACGTTACGGGTACACGTGTCTGTGGAGTGCTCAGCCACGTGCACGTTAATTTCACGAGCAGGCTGTTCCGTTGATCGGTTCAACTGGAACCCTCGACGTCGTAAGCGACGGAGTGCCAATAACAGCTGTCCTTATATATTTTTGTATCAATGGTTCGAATTGTATGTATAATCATGTGAAGCATTGCACGTTTGTATTGGACTGGTTTGGCACCTCCGTAATGTCGATTGCACAGGATACACCTTCAAAAAATATAAGTAATACGATGCAGATGGCTAGGATGAAGACAGAGCTATTCTATACCAGATAGAAGGAAAATGCTCATAAAATTCAAGCCACATCTAAACCAGGAATCGAAATGAAAGAATTCCTACCTCTGTTGAATAATATGTGAGGAGTATTCTTTTCTACTCAAAGCACATGACCCGAAATTTTGGGGGAGGGGGGCCAGTCGATAGATCGACCCAGTACAGAACTGGTACTTAATCTATCGACCCCGAAAAGATGAAAGGCAAAGTCGACCTCGGCGGAATTTGAACTCAAACCTAAAGACAGACGAAATACCGCTAAGCATTTCGCCCGGCGTGCTAACATTTCTTGTTTCTTTATTGCTCACAAGGGGCTAAATATGGAGGGGGACACACAAGGACAGGCAAAGGGATTAAGTCGATTACATCGACCCGAGGCTATAGTAGAAGACACTTTCCCAAGGTGCCACGCAGTGGGATTGAACCCGGAACCATGTGGTTGGTAAGCAAGCTACTTACCACACAGCCACTCCTGCGCATATATATATATATATATATATATATATATATATATATATATATATATATATATATATGTGTGTGTGTGTGTGTGTGTGCGTGTGTGTGTGTGTGTGTAATTGTGTCGGCAAGGTTATTATGGTTGGTGTTTGTGACTGTATACACTCTAGCGTAATTTATATTGTCACTCAATATATTTTGTATTTGCTGTTCACATTTTAGATTTCTCTTCAGTAAAATTATGTGTATATGTTACCCAAATAGCAATGAGAAAATATAATTAGTATTGCTGTTGTTATCGATAAAATTTGGATTCCTATTTGCGTTATTGTGTATATGAATTATGCATGTAATACCAAATAATGCATATCATAAGACAGTGTAATGAACTTATGTGCAATTACGTGTCCTGAAATCTTGGTGAACGTTGCATATTTCAAGAGTAGTTCATTAGTTTGTAGATCTTATGCAAAACCCTACTTAGAGTGCAGACTGGGCAATTATAGGATACAGTAAGATGATTTACTTTAGAAACACACCGTGAAAATGCAATATCTAATGAATGTGAAAAGAATCACCACGAAGCCATTTGTATTCTTGACCTACAAATTCAGGAGCAATCTGCATAATAAATTGGTACTTACATATAACCCTTACTCATAACGCAGCGTCATTATTTCCATTATTCTACTGCTGATAATTTCAACTATCTCAACTTTGCCTCCTACATTCATAGATTCGATCTAAAAGACTATTATATTTTGCTATCTGAAGCACAACTAAATCTTTAATCGAAGTAACTTCATTACATACGATTTGGTATTTCTCAACTTTTCTACGCTGTAATAAATATTTATTCCCCGTCTAAATGCATTTGATATTTTATCAATGTAGTATATATATAGTTGAACATTTTTATTTTTGTTCAGCATCATTTTCCTATCTTCATTAGTCACTACCATCTGCCATACGCTGCGACTAATAAATGTACATAGATTCAGTTTCACTCTGATATAGCTGTAGGAAACTGAAAATATAATAAAAAAGTTAGCGTTTCTTTTCTATCACTGCTAACACATAAGACAATGAAAACTCAACACAATATATTAACGTGATGTTGTCACAGTGTTCTCGCCTCCACATTTAATGTGATGAGCTATCTCATCTCAGGTGGTTTGTTACAGACAACTTCATCAAATAAATGTAATGCTGTTGATAATTCGAACAGAAAATATCAAAAGTAATTAGCAATAGTACCCAATTCTGCACTAAAATTAGTACCCAGATGTATAGATTGTTTCTCAAAAAAAAGTCAAAATCTCTGTGGAAGATATGGATCGACCAAATCTCGGAGCTTGTCGTTAGCATAACTAAGACAATTAAATCGCATAATACTCAAAAACAATGAAGCTTAAAATGGATACCACTAGTGAGCACTACACTTCGCAATACTACAGAACCAATAATTAACTTCTTATCCGGAATTGAAATAAAAATAATTAGGAAATCATTTATTTCACATATTTTTCGAATTGTTTTACTTGAAAGAATGCGGCCGTGCTGGTGTTAGCCCTCGAAATATTTAGTTATACACATAGACTCTACTGCTTGTATTTTCACTCTGGTACTTATTCTATCGGTGTCTTGCCAACGAACCGGTAAGTTACGTATGTATAAATACACTATGACTACACTCAAACGCACGTACGCACACACATATACGCGCTCACAGGAACACACATATATATCTTACAGGCTTACAAAGGTTTCCGATAACCAAATTCACCCACAAGTGATTGGGCGGCCGAACACTGCAGTAGAAGACGTCTAACCTAAGTGACGCACAGTGGGACGGAACCCGAAACCTTTTATTTGCTAAGTGATCTTCTTTAACCAGACAGCCATGCTTGTGTCTCAAACGGAATTAGAAACATTTTCGAGAGTTTCTTAACCCGGAGTTATGTATATTTTTCTAAAATTATGTTGCTAATATTAGTATATTTACACAACTTGATAGACTGATATTTGATTACAAATCGGTAGATACGAAGCCCAAACTAAGTAATTTCTTGTATTTAACTTGGCCTACATACCGTTCGATATGAAATACTGCAGAATCTTAGATAAGATGAAAACTAGTCGATGATACCAACAAACATTCTTCCACACGAATATTAAACAATTCAAATTAGTAGTATTAGAGAGAGCAGAGGTAGCAAGTAATATTAGTAGCATTACAATAAGGCGGTGAGCTGGTGGAAAGGTTAGCACGCAGGGCGAAATGCTTAGCGGTATTTCGTCTGTCTTTACGTTCTAAATTCAAATTCCGCCTTGGTTGACTTTGGCATTCATCCTTTCGGGATCGATAAATCAAGTACCAGTTTGCGTACTTGGGTCGATCGAATCGACTGAACCCTCCCCAAAAATTTCGGGCCTTGTGTCTAGAGTACAAAAGAATATTAGTAGCATTATTAACATTACTATTTGTGATTATAATATATATAATGCGGCGAGGTGGTAGAATCGTTAGTACGCAGAGCGTAAAGCAGAGGTATTTCGCCAGTCTTCACGTTCATAGTTCAAATGCCGCCGGAGTTAACTTTGCCTTTCATCTTTTCGGAGACGATGAATACTGCTTTGCCCGTGGCTAAGTGTTGTTTTGACTCTTATTTCTAGCAACGCTGGTGTCAGCTTGCAACCTTAGTCACTTTAAGGACAATAGTACTTGTTTGTGCCTTTTAGTTTTTAAATTGTGACAAGCCACCTTAATAATTTATAATTTTCACTTGAACATTTTACCGAATCAGTCACTGATTCCTATGGCATTTTCTATAAACTGACAAGGCGAGTTCAATTTAACTCCAGGAAACAGAGTAAGCGTTACTAAAGGGGATTTATTTAATCCGAGACCATGAATGATCCGACATTCCCGCTTGCTGTAGGCAGGTTGTCTCCCTTGTCAATCACTAGATAACTGCTTTGCACGTGGCTAGTAGTTGTTTTGACTCTTATTTCTAGCAATACTGGTGCTTGATTTGCACCGTTAGCCACTTAAGTGACGATTGTACTTCTACATGAGGAACTAAGATATGGTGAAGAATTCTTCTTATATACGCAATAGAATAATGCATTCATGGAATCAAAGCTAAGAAGAAAATAAATGAATCCAATAAAATGTGATACAGCAATAATAAATGACCGTTAAATAAAACCACAAAAAGTATACATGCGATCAGAAGAGAACAAAAAAAAAAAAACGGAC
>NC_068985.1:100258845-100260994 GCF_001194135.2 Octopus bimaculoides | reverse complement strand
AGAGCAGCGGACCCGCAGTCAGAGAATCGCGGTTTCGATTCCCATACCGGGCGTTGCGTGTGTTTATTGAACGAAAACACTTAAAGCTCCACGAGGCTCCGGCAGGGGGTGTTGGCGATTCCTGTTATATTCTTTCGCCCCAAATTTCTCTCTCTTTCCTCCTGTTTCTTGAGTAAAGCTGCGATGGACTGGCGACCTATCCAGTTGGGGAGGGGGGAAGCACATACACCATAGAAGCTGGGAAAACCGAGCCCATGACCCTGGCTAGGCTTTGAAAGGGCGCATAGATAAAAAAAAAATTCTATACATAAGTGCAATACAATTTTCCAGTTCTCGCGATTACCCAACCCCATAAACAATGTAAGTCTTTTAGTTTTACCAGTTTCGACCCACTCACACAGTTTTTTAAATTGTTTAATGACTAGACAACTCATCTGCCGCCTCACGTTGTATCTAGCAACTTGTTAAGGGTTTGTTCTGAGAGCTAAAGCTTTGTCCTAAAATATACCCAAAACCTTCATTTATGCCACCGTTTTTATAATAGTGAGAGACAAAGAACGAGCACTAATGAAAGCAATGGGCTGAACTACATTAGGAGATAATGAAAGTAGGCAGCTGAAGTTGGGAGGGGAAGGGAATGTCTTGAACATGACACTAATACTGGACGTCCTGCAATTGCTACCACCGAGGAAAACATTGATTGTATTCACTACAAGCTGATGGATGACAAGTGATTGTCTATAAATCAAATAGCCAATGTTATTAGCATATCCTGTGAGAGAGTTGAAAATATTCTGCTCAACGAACTTGACATGACAAACGTTTCTACTCGATGGTTGCCAAGTCTTCTGACACCTGATGAAAAGTGCACCAAGTTGATCACTTTACGGAAAAATCTGACATTGTGCAAGTCAGATCCGGCTCGTTATCTTGAACGTTTCCATACGCTAGTATAAGTGTTGGCTTCATCACTGTAAGCCAGAGACAATGAAACAGTCAATGCAGTGGAAACGACCCTCCTCACTTATTTCCGTAGATTAATATAAAAATAAAAAAGCTTAATAACCACATTATTTCAATGAATCAATATATAGGTAGGATTAAACACTAACTTTGCTAAAACTACAACAAGATACATATAAACCAATGTAAATTGTATTGCTATTAATACTAAACTGCAATAACTAAATTATATGCTAAATTGCGATCAATCTTTAAGTCCATATCAATAATAATCCCACCGGTCTTCCATAGATACTACTATAATGAAAGTCCAAGCCTTATAAAATTTTTACCAAAACAAAACACGATTGAAATTAATTTAATATTTTTATGAGTGAAATACATTATTGATGACGTAGTGCGTAATTACCACTTTCTCAATTGTCTCAATATTGGTGACGTAGTAAGCAAATGACTGGAATCGTAAACCTTCAAATTTTTACGAATATTTGCTAAGCTGAAGACTAGATATTACCCCATATTTATTTAAAATATCAAGTTTCCCACCTAAACAGCCATCTAAGGTTTTAACCAACTTACCATGATTATTAATTTTGTTTATAACTTTCTTTTACTAAATGTGTTAACAGCTTATATATATGTATGTATATATCTCAAATTTACAGTAAAACAAAAGAGAAAGACAGGTCTATGAACAACAAGCAGGTGTATTAGTTTGACGCTCGGGAAAGTGAGAAAGTCTTTTACGTTTCGAGCCTACACTCTTCAAAAGAAAGAAATAAGAGTAAATAAACAGAGATTGAATGCGCCTAAAGGACGATCACACGCCCTTTAGCATCAGGTGGAAATTATTAGAAACTTGTGGACCTTATCGCAATGAAACAAATCTGTGTAAATTGTGTATGGTAGAAAAATATATAATTCTTCAGCCAGGATGCTACCTGAACTCCAGGACGGAAGCCGTGGGAAGTCGTTCACATTTTCGGAAATTTTAACTTCAAAATTGGAAAACCTAGCTATCAAGCGAAGGAAGACAACTCGCCCGGTCATAATTTTTTCAGAGGAATGCTTCTTCAATTATTACCGGCGTTCTTGTGCTTTAAAAAAGCATTCTTTGCAGAGAAAAGTTATCGTTTAGAGAAACTGAAGATATGTCGAGTTCACGCTAGATAAGAAATGGATGTTT
>NC_068985.1:100257014-100258814 GCF_001194135.2 Octopus bimaculoides | reverse complement strand
ATATATATATATATATACATACACATATTTCTGTATGTGTAAAACAACAACGTGAGGACGTGGTACATGCAAAGCATTAGCAGACGCTCAGGGAAAGAACGAAAGATGGTTTTACGTTTCGTGCAAAGCGTTTCTTGAGAAACAGGAGACAGAGTAAAGTTCAAGAGAAAAGCAAGACGGTGGGAAAAAATCGCCACCAATCCACATGTGATATACTTATATGAGTGTTTGTGTGTATGTGTAGACACATATGTATGTATATCTGTAGTAGGTAGTTATAGTTTCTGTACGCTAGAACACGAGTAGAGACACGAATATAAATATGGCTATAACAAGAAATTGTTTGCAGCTGAAATATGCCAAATAATACATTAGTATGCAAATATATTTCAACCAATAGAATTATTGATACGCGAAAATTCAATACTCTTTCAGCATGTAGAGAAAGTCATACACATCTATATGCAGACATTTTTAAGGCACGGATTTATGCAAATATATGCGTATATCTATACAGACTCCAAAGTACACACTACAAACTCGCACACATTTACAAACATGTCTGTCCTTGTTTGTCCCCTCTGTGTGTAGCCCCTGGTGGGTAGTAAACAAATAACACATTTACAAACATGTAGAATACATACATGTTTGCGATTGCTCATACACTTATGCATATATTTGAAACTCTAAGAAAATAGTACTAGATAGTAGGTAATTTATGAATGGAAATTTTATTCAACATAATAAGCATATCGATATAACTACACAAATGTATTTTTTATTTATATTCTATATAAAATAAAGGATGAAATCACTTTAATGATCTTATCAATTGGTCAGCGTGAAATAAAAAAAAGTCATAGGTAATTTTCATATACTATATTAATAATAATATTCTTAATTATATCAAGGGATCAGACAAGCCTCTCCACACGCTAAAAGTACTTGTGGAGAGGTTCGTCCGATCCTTTGAAATAATTATGCATATAATTATTGATATAAGATATAACTACACACACACACATACACACACACACAAACACACACACATATTTATTTCTTTATTGCTCATAGGGGGCTAAACATAGCGGGGACAAACAATGACAGGCATAAAGATTAAGTGGATTACATCGACCCTAGTGCGTAACTGGTATTTATTTGATCGATCCCAAAATGATGAAAGGCAAAGTCGACCTCGGTGGTATTTGAACTGAGAAGGTAAAAGCATGTCGCCCGGCGTGCTAACGTTTTTTGCCAGCTCACCGCCTTATAAATGACAAATATTGACTGGTGAAGGGAGGTAGATACGTGTTCGCTGAGGATTATTCAACATATAAAGCGGTTGCTCAGTTGACTCTCTCTCCTATGTTTGAATTTGGATGGCATAGAAAGTATGCACTTACATTCTTAGTTCACCGAGAGAGAAGATTTATGACATTTGAACTTATTTAAATTCTGATTTACTCAATGTTGTACATAAAATATTCAATGTTTAATTACTGACCAGCAGTGAAATGAACATTTAGGAAAAATAGTACATTAATGTGCTGGCCACATTTGGGCCTGTTTTATAGAGTATCAGAGCAGCGTTGTTTGTGGATAAAACTGGGCAACTTTTTCTCTGAAGAGTGACATTTTATCCCTGAAACCCTCAGGTAGAAGACTTCCTCGACTGTTTCCCCGCCCCTGCATATGGCATCCAAAGAAGGCGTTATATTCTTAGTTTAACCAGAGCAGGAATTTGTTGTGTAAATGTATACAGACACGCGCGCACGCGCACGCAAACATACACATACACAC
>NC_068985.1:100249420-100252936 GCF_001194135.2 Octopus bimaculoides | reverse complement strand
TATATATATATATATATATATATACATAAATATATAATATACATATATATACATAAATATATAATATACATATATATATACATTCAACTACGTATAAGCACAGTTATATACATATACTTCCTGAAATGTGTCGATATTTTGGGTAATAATAGGATGGAACCACTCTCCAATGCACGGTATTATCTCGTAATTACCTAATTACCTCCCCTTTTACTTGTGGACATTGCTATTATCATCCAATCAGCCTCTTCTCTCTTCTATTCTGAATTCACCAGATTTCACTGAATAAATTGTACCAAATAATAGATTGTATAAAATTAAACATAAGTATCTATGTAAATAGAACTATAACACATAGACATGCAAAACATATACACATATATAATATATAATATGTTATATGTAATATATATATATATATATATATATATATATATATATGTGTGTGTGTGTGTGTGTGTGTGTGTGTGTGTGTGTGTGTGTGTGTGTGTGTGTGTGTGTGTGTGCATCTATACACACAAACATACATAGGTCCATACATACAAGACTAGTTGTAATGCCAAATCTCAGACGGAATAGCTGTAGCACCATGAATATTGTTAGCATTAGTTTCGCTTAATGTAGACTGGGTATTTTGCAAACATATCTCTTGACCGAGTATTCTTTATATTATTAATTCCAGATGTTATATGTATATATATATATATATACGACAAAGATATGGGAGTTCATAAAAGAGCTGAGAAAGAAAATGAAAGAAACACTGAGAACCCCTTCAATAAAAAAATGTCGCACGTTTTTCAGCTACATCATTATGCCTTTTACGATCTGAATTTATCTGCTGCAAACATAGCTTTGTATTTTCAGCATTATTGGGTCAATGAGATAAATATCAGCGTATTAACGTCACTGTCTCTAACACATCTGCAACAACAACAATAGATATTTCCTTCTATCGTCCCTGACATCTGTTATTGTTAATTATTCTAGATTTTTTTTCTATTTTAAATTCGATTATCTGGAAAATAGTGCAAAGCGAGAATTACCCTGTTAGCTGCTTAATATAATAGAAACTGTTTGTTATATATTTCCATGAAAAACACCTCCACTTCATTGTCTCAAACATAATAAATAAAATTCTAGACAATATAGTTCCAGTTAGATTTTGCTTAGACATAAGGGTTTAGTAAGACGGGATCGAAATCGATCGCAACATCTGCTCGAATACATCTCTATAAGCATATGAGGTGTTTCCACTCGGACGTTTGTTGATTCGACGCCGACTTATTAGAGACTGGACTCTTTAATGTTTCTCTCGTTTTAATATTTCTGATTCACTTTATCCTTTCATTTTTCCTTTCCTCTCAATGTTCAAGTGTGTGAGCATATTTCTCTTTATGTGGATGAGGTGAGAGGAAGTGTTTATGCCTGTCACATTCAATTAGTAAATATTAATGGATCTCCTCCCCCATTTAATTCTCTGTCGTTCATTCTTTCTATCTTGTAAGTGAATATCACTGCATCTGCGTGCGCAGTGGTCTATGTGTATGCCTCCAGCTTGAAAAGGGGTTGACTGTCAAGTAAGCTGCGCCAAATTCCCTGTATCCAAACAGCTGCGCTTTACCGTCTTAATAAGTCACTGCGACTATCACCGCAACTAAATACCAACAACAGCAAAATAACTCTCTTAAAATAATAAGTTCAACGTGTGATAATGAGTATAACATAGCATCTCGTAAATATCGCGTACTAATATGATACAAAAATGTGAAGAAATTTCTCCTCGTAAGTCAACAAAAAAGCCACTTACCAAAACGAAGAAAGAATGAGCGAAGGTTGTGGTGAAAGAGTACACTAGGGTTCGCCACGATACCCTGCCGGAGCCTGGTGGAGCTTTAGCTGTTTTCACCGAATAAATACTCACCACGCTCGGTCTGGGAATCAAAACCGCGATCCTACGAGCGTGTGTCCGCTGCCCTAACCACTCGGCCATTGTGCCTCCACAGTACATTTAATATATGTTTAAGAACTTTATGAAGACAATGAAAAAATTCGAAAACTAGAGAAGAAAACTGCTTCAGTTATGTATTTTATAGATGCGCACATGTATAAAACATACAATGTAGAATAGCTATGGAAATGATATGAACATAGATCAACGAAAGGTGTCGAAAACGATAAGGGAAATTTATAATAGGACATGAATATCTAGACAGGCAAGGAAATACAACACTCAAAACCGTATATTGTCACATTATAGAAAGATAAAATAACTGATAATAGATGTATCCCTGCAAATGTGAAATCATTATGGAAGGAAGAAGAGAGATATATATCAAGACTTACAAAGGGTTTTGAAAAGAATTTGAAACTGCAAGTAAAGAAAATTCTTGTCATAAGAGAGTAACTTATCTACAGTTTTCAAAATATTATCAAATAACTTTTGTACAACAAGGGGAACTGGCTTTTGTGACACTATAGAAAACATAGCTCGCACGTTCAGACATAATCCTTTGATAGGCGCTGAATAAAATTATAAACTATAAAGGGATAGGATGGGGAATGATGCTAAGCGAACCGCGTCTTCCCATAAAACAAACAAAAAAACATGTACATCATGATGATGTTGAGGAGGAGGAGGAGGAAGATATCGCGCTCCCCAATCATTTATTTTGCTTGTGTGAAACTTGGTTAAAGTGGAAAGTATTTATCTTAAGTCCTCCTTTCAAACTTACCCTGTAGAATATCCTTTATATATAGGAGGCCACCATTCCAACTTGAATTGAACACTTCTGTCATCTTTGTGATGATACATCCACAGAGTGCTTTAACTTACTTGATCGAATTCAGAATCGAATTGATAACGGCAGACAAAATACCGCTAGGCATTTCGCCCGGCGTGCTAACGTTTTCTGCCAGCTCGCCGTTTTCTTTTTATTATAATATTCTTCTCAACTTTAAGCACAAGGACCGAAATTTTGGCGGAGGGAGCCAGTCGTTTATTATAATATTACAATATTACCTATTTTGCAAAGCCTTGCAAATTCATGGCTATTCACCATCCTTTAAGATAAAATGAAATACATAAAGACAAGCAACATTTCTGAAAATTCAAATGGCGATATGTTAGCGTTCAATATAATAAACATAGTCCCGTCAAACACCAGTAATTCTTTGTTCACATAGTCACGCCAGATTCGATTTATTAGTAATTTATGTGGCCAAGTTGCTAAGATAACTCCCTTATTTTTTCTGGCGCCAAATATAAGGATGAACACCAGCTATAAACAAAACTGTAATTATTTTGTGAAAGAACATAAAACATTTTCAGATATCGAAAACAAATTAATCGCCTGTACAGTTATACAACTAGTAATGCAAATTGTAGATCGTCCGCCCCAAATTGTCTATCTAACCATTACACACTGACATACCATATATAGATACTAACACATATATGTGTATATATACATACATATATATATATATATATATATATATATATATATATATATA
>NC_068985.1:100245460-100248701 GCF_001194135.2 Octopus bimaculoides | reverse complement strand
ATATATATATATATATATATATATATACATATACAGAGAGAGAGAGAGAGGGCGAGAGAGAGAGAGAGGAAGAGAGAGAGATAAAGAGAGAGAGAGAGATTCAGATGAATATGGTACCTGAGTTGAGATAACAGAATTTAGTACGGTATTATCCATACAATTTCAAAGTAAGCAGCAAGGATATCCAAGGGTAAAGGAGTACGATTGTTTCATACAACACCATTTAATTGAACAATGCAGAGCAATCCTCAGCTGCACAAAGACATAGAATTTAATTAAATTAGACAGGGGGAAACATTAGTATAATTATACCTAAAATCTCCAAGAAGTTAAGGAAATAGACAATGAACCTGTGCCTGTACTACAGTATATACGTTACTAAATTATCAAGAAGACTGCCTGTCACTGATTTTATTTGTTTTTATGGGGTCAGTTTTAATTTTTAGACTAGTTTATCAAATCCTTGTATATCTAAGGCTGAGAGAATAAAGGTAGTATATGTTAGGGGTAGGGCTGAGAGAGCAGACAGAAATCATAGTTGGTATAGTCATAAAAATCAAGATTTATTAGAAGCACTATCATGAGGTTTGGTAAAGGAAAACTTAAAACAAGATGTTTGCTGACAATTAAGGAGACCATTGATAATGAAACAGGGGAAGTCTTATCATGTAGTACTATAGTTAAATGTTTTAAACAATGTTGTTGTGTTGTATACAGTTAAAGTGTATGGCTATTCTGAGGATTATTAAGAAGAATATATTAACAAAAGGATAGACATTTATTAATAGTTTTGAGTAAATACCAAACTTTTACCTCAGAAAAGAAATTATCCAGAAATAGTTTAATATATATATACATATTGTACACTTATGCGTGTTTGTGTGTGTATATGTGTGTGCATACAGTAGAATGAGAGTATGAGGAGGCAAGCAACTGGTATCTATGTAGATCATGGCCTTTATATACTTAAATATTATTGTAGAGTTGACCCAATAGAGCAGATCATAAATAAGTCAGTGAGAATGTGTTCAGATAGGTTCTTACAGCTGTTTCAAGTATAGATGCACATATGTTCCAACGAAGATGAGCTATCCTTATAGCGGCAGCTTATTCCATCTTCAGAGAGTAAATGAAGGTCTTTAGTCTCAGTTTAAATCGGTGTTTTATGTGGTAATTCAACTCGAGCAATTATTATATCTAGACATAACATTGTCATTAGATGGAACATTATCTAATTTCTCTTTCTTCTTTCTTCTTCTCCCCATTACTCCACTCTTTCTCTCTCTATATATATGTTTGTGTGCGTATATATGTATATATATAATATATAATATTGTGCGTGTGTGTGTGTGTGTGTGTGTGTGTGTGTGTAGATATCCATGATCGTTGTTCGCACTCCACCGTCCCTTTAAAGCCGGTGTTGGTTTGTTTATATCCTTATAATTTAGCGGTTTTGTAAACAATGAGCGATAAAAAAAAGTAGCAAGCTTAAAAAGAAAATAATTCTTCCGATTTTTCGACTAAACTCCCCAAGGCGATGCCCCAGTATGGCCACGTTCAACCGACTGAAAGAAGTAAAAAGATAACGAAAATCATGTGCACATCCATCTTCACATACAGCCATATATTTAAATACACACACACTCACACACTCATACACTCACACACTCATACACTCACACACTCATACACTCACACACACTCGCACATATAGAATCCAACATATTCTGAATAGAAAAATGAAATTTAGTAGTTTTACTAAATATGTACCAGCATAAAGATAATATCTAATTATCTAAAGTACGGTTGTAAGTAACACACTCAGATTATATGAAGCATCATGATGTATGAGTGAACAAATATTATTTGATAATTTCATCTTGTATTTGGTATATTAGATAATGTAACCTATAACGTTATATTATGGCTTTATTATAATGGTATTTGGAAAATATAACGGCGCAATTAGTTGCTTTATGCAGCAATGAACTCACATTCAGGAAGACATCAAGATGTCCCTAATTACTGTCCAGTAAAAATTTCTCTCGAGTTTATCAAATGAGTGTATGCTAATAATTTTGTAGGTCAAGCAAGTCGCATGCTACATCTCATCAAAACTGCTTGTATGTTCACTCGTGTTTGTGTCACATCTCCGTCTACAACTAGAACTTTTACGCAAATATAAATAACATAGACAGTACAATGTTGTACTTAGGCAATACTATGAACATTGCAGAAATCTTTCAAAGGAATGTCTGGAATTATGCGGGATTTATGAAAATTAGACGAAGACACTGGCTTAAAGTAACAAAGGGTTACTTTCGTTTTAAAGTTACAAACCAAGGTATTAGCTGTAAGATCTAGTGCATGTTTGGAATGTGGATAAAGCTGTAAACAACATTTTAATATGAGCTATATATCCTGAAAAATGAGTTTACTATACTTACGGCCATCCATAATTCCACCATACACTCCGGCTTTTAAAAAACAAGTAGTGGGGCAATTCATTTGAATAAAACTTTTCAATACAGTGCCCCAGCATAGTGGTAATCCAATGACTGAAAGGAGTGAAAGATAAAACGAAGTGTAGTTTGAAATGTTTCAAGTATTTCAGATATAAAAACGAAAATGTTGCAGATTTGGAGACAGGAGATTGCTCCGTAATTCTGCGTAAGTATGGTCGAATGCACTCGACAACAATGATTCGAAATAAAGGCAATGCTTGAACTCGTTGGCATGGACCTAAATGGTTAACATATGAAGTATTATGGCGGAAAATATTGATGGATGCACTTTTGTAAATGATTTCATATAATCTGCTCAATTTATTATGAAGTACCATCCTGATTTTTTCATCTACATCATCAATTGCAGTATAAAATTTCTGTTTGTCAGTATATTCAAGCTTTCGAACAGCATTGTATGTATGTATGTAAGTATGTATGCAAGTATGTTTGTATGTATGTAGGTATGTATACACACAGACGAACTTTTGTTGAAATAGATATATAGATAGATAGCCAGATAGATGCGTACATAGATGTGTGTACCCAGGCAAATATTAAAACCGATAAATTCAAAACAGTCACCTCAAGAATTTATTCAGAACGATTTCAATCACTGCTGTCATCCACAACGAGTCTCTTTTTGGCCACTTGACCATTTAAGAGGATTCCGCCAACATCCTGCTACTGTCATACCACTCCCGCATTGTTGTTGTTGTTGTTGTTCTTCTTCTTCT
>NC_068985.1:100245149-100245450 GCF_001194135.2 Octopus bimaculoides | reverse complement strand
ATGTATGTAAGTATGTATGCAAGTATGTTTGTATGTATGTAGGTATGTATACACACAGACGAACTTTTGTTGAAATAGATATATAGATAGATAGCCAGATAGATGCGTACATAGATGTGTGTACCCAGGCAAATATTAAAACCGATAAATTCAAAACAGTCACCTCAAGAATTTATTCAGAACGATTTCAATCACTGCTGTCATCCACAACGAGTCTCTTTTTGGCCACTTGACCATTTAAGAGGATTCCGCCAACATCCTGCTACTGTCATACCACTCCCGCATTGTTGTTGTTGTTGTT
>NC_068985.1:100241915-100244572 GCF_001194135.2 Octopus bimaculoides | reverse complement strand
TATATATACATATTTAGTGATAAATACATGTGTATTCTGTATATGAATATGCATTAGGATATTGCATTCATATATACGTATATTCTAATATATGTGTATATACAAATATATGTTCACACGCACACACATACACACACACATATATACATACATATACGTCCAAATATAAGCACACATATTGTACAGTGGAATAAAATATGCATGTTTAAACAGACACACAAAACATACTAAGAAATATTATAGAATATTAAAATTCTTGCAGTTTTACGCCTAAAGGACATGTATCTAACACTACCATATCTAAAGATATTGACAGAAAATAATTTCATAAACTCAGTCTTATGTGTGTGGTTTGGGAAGTTCCATACAGTTGATGACTATTTTGTTCACTGGTTGTTTTACGATTTTATGAACTGTTTAGTATTCTGCAATATACCTCGTGTTGAAGCTACAAAAACAACTTATGCCACATCGCTGGTTTTCCCCAATACATTGTATATTTTATTCTCTGCTGGCAGAAATCAGAGAATTCCTATAGATATTTCTTTCTATAACTTTTAATTTAGCTTTATAGAAGATTAATATAGTGTTTGATGCATGGCACTGTGACACACTTATAAATTAATCTAATATATTTGTTAGAATATGGAAGCACAATACGTAAACGTTAATATGATCTAGGTATCCTATATGCAGCAGAAAATTGGTTATTTTTCTCGTTGGTGATTTTTTAGTAGCTCTCTATATTCTCAGAAGTAATACCTTCGATAATTACAGCTGGATTTTCATATGAGTAATTACTTGGAAAAAGAAAAGAAGAAACCCACTTTTTTGTAATATCATTACCTGAAAGGAAATAAGATATGAATACTAGTATTTAAATAAATTGTAATTTCACTTGAGACCCGTTCCTTTCTAAGATGTTCCGTGTTTTTTGTCATCGGGGAAATAGAGATTTGCTCAAAACCACAATTAATTTATACGAGATATGCATAGACTGATGCAAGCACTCGTCAATTAAGACTAGCAACTGCTGTAATGAATAGATACTTCTTTCACAATGGTTACTTCTGTGAACAATGCAATGCTGCAGTAATGTTACGTATGAAGCATACACGTTTCTGAAGATTTGACAATGCATTTTAGTCATATGATTTACATCAGCTTGCTTATAATCGCTTTTGATAGCACGTACGTAAGATTGCATAACAGTGTATCTTAAAACCAAACACACATGTGTTTGTTTAAAATTTTTTGACATGTACTCTGTAACTAACAAAATGCTCCAGAATCGTGCCAAATAATAAAAGTACAATAACAGGAAAACACATAGATTTCTCAATATTGGTTATTTACCTTGCAATTTGCAATTTAAGTTTTATATTTAACTACACCACAACACAAACGCACACGCAAGTGAACACACATGCACACATATGTATACGCATACATAATGGTTATGGATAAGTGTACCTGTTGCATTTCGCCTTCTTTGCCTATCTTTGCTTGCGACTCATCCATTTTTTTTTACAATCTCCCTTACAAGTATTCAGTTATCTTGTTTCACTATAATTTGGTATATATATATATATATATATATATTACCTCTGTTTCACGATGTTTTCCTTCTTTCACTAATTCCTTACTTTAATGCTTACTTTTTCCCCTTTTTGTGGCTTATATATCACTGGTTATTTTTCTGTCTCTTTCACTGAATCTGTTTCTATCCCTTATATACTCATACGCACCATCTCCCGTCTCATTTAAACCCTTACACACATACACAAGCCCAAATATTCTCTTATTCGGTACAGCTTATTCTGTATTACACTGAGTTGAATCATCTTCAGTTGACTACATCTATCCAAACAACAAACAGACAGAGTCCATTACTAAGTGTTTATGAAATCTAAAACTACAAATAAGAGACATAACCACCATAAGATCAAATGACCGAAATTTTTGAATATTCTCCCTTTCTTTTATTGTATATACTTTTGTGTCCACTTTACAAACAAACACATTCAAATTTTCTGTTTTCATTTTTAACTTACTTAATTTTATATATTGACAGGAGACTCATTCAAAATTTCGTTTATCTCATTTCTCACTTTTTCTTTCAGTTTACTGTATATTTTTCGCGCCTCAATCATTCTCTCTGTTTCTAACAACAATATTCACTGCTATACCAATATAATCAATCCTCACCTAACCCCACATATACACACAAATGTTATATAGATATTTAAAATATTCCCTGTCTGTTTTAGTCTATAATTCTTGTATTATCACCAGGGATCAAACTCTAACAGAATTCATAATTTACTCATTTATTCGATAACTCATTCACTGCTCTGTCTCTCATTCTTTCACTCTTTCCCTCATTGTATCCCTCTCGCAGCTACCCATAAATCTCTCACTTTCCCTTTCGTGTGCACCTTATCAACCGTTAACATTTTTACGCCGAGGTAATTTCTGCCATGTACCCTCTGGTTATTTTATTCCCGCTTGTTGTCCCTCTATATATGTCTGTCTGTCTAAACACTCACATATCGATCTACTTGTCTGTCTGTTTATGTCTCTGTCTCTCTATCACTATCTCTATCTATCTATCTATCTATCTATCTATCTATCTATCTATCTATCTATCTATCTAT
>NC_068985.1:100240828-100241550 GCF_001194135.2 Octopus bimaculoides | reverse complement strand
TATATATATACATACAACTACACAAAGATAACCTTCCATTCGCATACACTGAAAATAACAGCCGAACAGATATTCATAAACTCATAGACATACATACTCGCTCCTGCAGCAGTAAAACCCTCACAAAACAGATGTAACGATAAGAAAAAAAAAAAACAAAGATAAAAGTAAACAAAAGAAAATGAGAACGAATAAAAATGAAATTAATAAAAAAAGAAATAGCCATAATATCAACAACAAAACACCAGTGGGAACCAGAAACAACAACATACACGAAATTACCTACTAAACAACAACAATTACAGCAACAACAGCACAAATAAAATAACTCTATTTTACGACCGGCGAAATCTTTAGTCTCCACACTGTCTGAATAGTAAAGCAGCTGATTTCGATCATAGCTTGATAAAATAATCAAATAAGATTAACTATTACTATAGTTCTTGATTTATATAACTGAAGATGTTTCTATCTATTGTCTCTGTTTGACCAGAATGCCAAATCAATGGACTAGTCTAGCTCAAGATATTCATTGCTTTAAAACAAATAGCGAAAAAATATATATAAATGAAAAATGGAAGACTATTATAAAGTCCGAAACAAGAGGAACGCAAAAAACAAAACAATCTTTAACTGGTATTTTGCTATTTTAAAATAACTTCGTTTTCAATTGTATGTTTGTGTGTATGTGTTTGCGTGTATATACATATAAATATATATAT
>NC_068985.1:100233252-100234648 GCF_001194135.2 Octopus bimaculoides | reverse complement strand
AAAAATAGTTAAAACTTACTGTATAAAGGTAACGCGTGCGTTCTGTCGTGATACAAACAATATATGAGTATATGCATATATACGTACATGTATGTATATACGTTCATCTACATGTACATATAGATACATAACTGGGTACATGACGTGGCAAAAGAACAAGAAGAAAATGGTAAACAAGGTGCAACAAACAAGCAGGCCACATAGAAACATCCCCTTCATCAGCTGCCACCATTAAAACTCCGGCGTTTCGAAGAATTAAAGCAGTACGCATCGTTAAAATGGTTCGCCAGCTGGCAGAATCGCAAACACTCAGGGCAAAATGCGCTTTACGGCTCTTCCGACTTTACGATCAAAGCTCAAATTCCGCTGAAGTCGACTTTTCCTTTAATTCTTTTGTGATCGATAACGTAAATACTAGTTCAGGACTGAGGTCGATGTGATTATTTAATCCCCTCCACCATCACCACCACCACCACCACCACCACGAAATTGCTGCCTTCTGCCATCAATTTAAACCGCTATATACATTGTCACAATGAAAATCTTTGAAATGTAAATACGTGTTCCAAAATATAAGTTTGGAAAGTATATATGCGAAACCCAATACATAGCATTACAACGTACACACGGCTACTAATACTCAGGTTTGCAAGGAGCCTATTCCAGAGTTAAGATGACACTGACGACGCTTCAACAAAATAGTAATTTCTTGGAAGCAGTTACTTATAACCAGAAATGCTAACATGTGTATTTTTTTTGTTATTAGCTTTCGTTATGAGTTTCAATTTTTGTTTACATCTTGATAAATATGATCAATAAATCATATTAAATAAGTTCTAAATAAGTTGGTAATATATATATATATGGTCCTATAAAAGCTATGAGTCAAAGTAGGTTGTTTTTTTTTTTAGTTTTTCTTTTCAAATGTTCAGTAACATGAAGGAAGTAAATAGAAGAATCAAATGAAATTAAGGAAATTTACGATGTTACGAAAATTATAATGTACTATATTCTAATTTTCTTTATTTCTGACATATGCAATATACAACAAAAAAGAGGAAATGTGCATTTTGCATCGTGAATTCAATATCATGTTTAAGAAAGAATTTATGACCAGTGCGGTATTTTGACTTAGTAACGATGAATTGACTTGGAGATACATCGCAGTAGCCTCGAAATGACCAGCAAAGGATATTGACCGAACGGCATACGGGCATATATAAATACATATGTTCACACACACATCTCTCTTATATGTATCTCCAAGTCAATGATTGACCGTTGACTGAACACTATTCAATTTTTTTTCTCCGTGTTCTTCTCCTTGTCTCCGTATTCTTTCTGTTGAAGAGCGTAGCTCGAAACGTCAAAGACTTTCCGTATTCCCGAGCGTCAT
>NC_068985.1:100227424-100232541 GCF_001194135.2 Octopus bimaculoides | reverse complement strand
ATATATATATATATATATATATATATATATATATACATACATATATATATTCTGCGTAAGTTGAGAAACGGTGACCAATAAAACTTTTGTAAATATAGACATAAGTTTTCACCGTATATATTGACTATAGTAAATAATATAACATTGGAGCATTTAGATACACGAAGGAGACAAATGGCTAGTAGTACGCGTGTGAATCGAACCCACGTCTCTTATTTCCGTGACAAATGTGCTATTTGATTACACAAACATACGCACCTATTTACGTTTCCTTAAATTTAAGAAATATGATTTCTTAACGGTACGTGTGGAAACATGTGCATGTCTTGCGTACGTCAACAAACGGTGACGAGTAAAAATTTTGTGAATGTGATTATAGAATTATAGAATTATAAGTTTCCATCGTATATATCGATTTCTACGTGTACTAATAAGCATTATTTTCAGTCGTGGTTTTATATGCCCCAATATTAGAATATTTTCTATAGCCAAAATATACGGTGAAAACTCACCATTTCTTAACTTACGTAGATTAGGCACATGTTTACACACTTACGGCTATGACATTATAGTTCATAAAAGTAACGGAAGGAACTCATGAGTAGGATGGTGTAATCGGTAAACTCAATTATCGGGAAAATGGGAGGTTTGGGTTCGATTCCAACAAACTCCTATTGCCATTTGTTTCCGTCGTGGGTTTAAGGCGGCGAGCTGGCAGAAACGTTAGCACGCCGGGCGAAATGCTTAGCGGTATTTCGTCTGCCGTTACGTTCTGAGTTCAAATTCCGCCGAGGTCGGCATTACCTTTCATACTTTCGGGGTCGATAATTTAAGTACCAGTTACGTACTGGGGTCGATGTAATCGACTTAATCCCTTTCTTTCTCCTTGTTTGTCCCCTCTATGTTTAGCCCCTTGTGGGCAATAAAGAAATAAGAAACGACTGCCCGGCGCCCTCAAAAATTCCGGGTTTTGTGCCTAGAGTAGAAAAGAATATTAGAATTTTATTATATTGTATATATTTATCGCTTAAAAATATTTACCCCAAAATTCTACTATCCTTTTCTACTGTAGCACGGTGAATAGGGCGGTGAGCTGGCAGGATCGTTAGTACACCATGGCAAATGTTTAGCAGCATTTCGTCCGTTACATATATATTACTTTAATTTTTCTCTATTATATTGTATATATTTATCACTTAAAAAAATATTTACCTAAATGTATGCATGAAGCATATATGTATTTATATATGTGTGTGTATGTGTGTGTGTGTGTAAGCCGTTTACTAATCCATAAGTCAGGAACAGATGTACTCGTATAACTGTCAGTAGCGTGGGCATATCAATCGTGTGTGTGTGTTTGTGAGAATGTATATATATATGACTGAAACAAATAAAAGAATATAAGTATATATATATGTATGTATATATATATTTAACGCAATACACTACTTTGTATGTGGGTAAAATAATGTTTATGTATACGGAAGGTGGGGATGTGTATGTCTACTTAGTTTTCTAATTGTTTGGAAAAGGATATAAAAGCCAGACAGGAATACATTAACTTTCAATAGAGGCTAATTGGTATGTAGATTGGCGCCAATGGCTTTGTCGAGAATGACAGAGGGTAATTTTAGATCCTTAAAATGAAGAAACAATTGATGAACACAGATATGGTCAGTTTTCACCACTTTATCCGTTTATTATCTGTAAACACCTAGTTTTTTTTATCTTCATTCAGTTTAGCTCTTATTTCCTTGTAGTCACACCATGAAGCTAGAGTTCACGTGATTTATGGTTTTAGTTTGTCTTGTAGACTACTGACATAAAAAAAAAACACTACTGTAGGATCTACCGAAGGAGTTATTGAAACAATCGACTGAGGAGGTGCATGTTATACCTTTGGTGGATGGTAATGATTACACAACATCTCAACAATCTATTAAGGTGTAAAAATGTGTCGAAACAATTGTAGTGTTTCTAAACGAAGAATGTTATACATTCTATTTTCTATCATTTATCTATTGCTATAAACTCCGCAGATAATATGGAATTCCTGATGTATATCCAGTGTACCATGAGCATTTCTACTGTTTGATGATATCAGGTTCGAATAAGTGTGGAAGAGCTTTGGATAGCATACTATTAGGTGTTTACCTGAATAATGTATAAATATGCGCGTGCGTGTATGTGTGTGTGTGTGTGCACACCACCACAGAAAGCGAGAGAGAGAGAGAGAGAGAGAGAGAGAGAGGGAGGGAGAGAGAGAAAGAGAGAGAGGAAGATGTGAGAGAAAGAGAGATAAGAAGATGTGAGAGAAAGAGAGAAAGAGAAAGGTGTGAGAGAAAGAGAGAGAGAGTGTGTAACTTTCAAGATAAATCACAGATAATTTTCATGTGCAAGTGTAAAGTTTCTTTCGTGTACATACAGATTTTCATTGGAAATAGAACGCACAGCTAACCACAGTTCTATCATTACAGATCTGAATTTGAAATTCCCTTGTTCTATCCCTGGGGCTATTCATACACCGAGGCAAAATGCAAGTTAATTAGGTGTGTAAATGTAAATTAATTTCAAGCTTGTCCAGTAATATGCTATGAAAAGATATGGCCAATAATATGCTGTCAAAAGACATTTAAGTGCAAATGATTAAAATGAGAACTTCATTTCATTTCTCAAAAGTAGTTGCAAGTTATGTCCTGTAAACATTTCTCTCTATTTTTCCATATATAAATAAAACGGCAAGAACTTAAACGACACACAATTTATTCATAGAGCTTCAGTTGTGTATTCCAGTTTTACGCTATTTTTAGCACGGAAATGATTGACAAGTGCTTCAAAATTTCCCGGTCCACAACGTTGTGATGATGGCTGGATAGGCAAAACGTCAAAGATTACTCAACTACCTCCTTGAAAATATTATGTATATTTACCTGTGAGTATGTGCGTTTGTATCTCTTGGTTTCAGATATTGGCACAGTATTCAGCTGATAACTTTTTTTATCGATCCCGGCGGAGGCTGAACTGAGAACGTGTATAGAGGGACGAAGCCGCTAAGCATTTTGCATGCGAAAGATTCAGATTCGCCACCCTGTATATATGTGAGTGTGTGTGTGTGTGTATGTGTGCACGCGCGCGCGTGTGTCGCTTCCATGAATCTATTAATCTACTCATAATTCTCATATTGAAATATTATAACAAAAAATCTATTATAACAAAATAAAAATTAACATTCTTATACATTATCACAATTTTTATTTTCTTGCGTAGCCTCTCCTACTAACGGCTTTTAATCAGTCATAGTACAATTCTATATAGGTACATATGACATATGACCATATTCTCATCGACACACATGCACATGCGCACATATGAAATGTATAATTGCATAAGAACTCAGGCAGCATTGTATTCATTCATGTAAACAAGAAATGTAATCAATGAAAGTACACATGATCTCAACATGTAATCAGTTCTAGGTATTTATATCATGTGCTTTATATGCTTCAAATAACGAATATATGCTATATTTACCTAATATTAATTCACAGATGTCTGCGTGTGCATGCGTATGTATACATACACACACATATATATATATATATATACATACATATAAACATACTTATATACCTTACCTACAAACACACATTATGCGGTAAGGCTTCAACAAGTAGAATAGCACTCGATTTGATATGAGAGTGAATGTAATGTTACAATAAAGCCACAATTCGTGTTAAATACCGCTACTCGAGTTTTCCTCGTCGAAATATCAATTTATTTCTCCATTTTTCAAGCTGAGAATAAGTCCGTTTGTCAATTACTTCAGCAGATGACGTTTAAATAAGGAACATTGATAAAGAAGAAAACAAAATAAAAAAAAAACACACGGGAGATAAACGAGCATTGTAATAAATAATGTCAAAAGATATAATAAAATGTTAATGGTTTTTTATATGTCCGTTGGCCTATTTTTAGATTCTGCTAAAATGTATTTCTTAAAAATTGGACACAATAGATAAAATCTCGTTTCCAAAATTGGAATTTATGTGGTAGCTGGAGGCTCTTATGTTCTTTAAGAAATATATACCCTTTAATAAAGTGTCTAGCTTTGGAGATTATCTTTCATTTAAGTTGGTAGTTGGTGCCTTCGTCTTTAAATCTCAAAATAAAAGCTGGTGATTTGTCGAAAAAGGGTTACGAAATTTTCAAATGTGAGGACGTAGATTTTGACAGTATTACATCGTAGTTTACATGATAAATTCTATAACCAAAGCTAAATATCCATCAAATAACATAAAATCATAAATTAGGAAAATGCCGTTTCTAATATACAAACAGTAAAATATGCATATACACATCCACACAGTCACGCTTGCTGGCAAATACATAAGGGTGTATGTAAACACACACGTGCATGTGTAAATTAAAAATAGTCTAAAACACACCTGAGGAACGAAAGACTTTGCTTAATCACTTTCTCTGTTTACAGCATTTTCAAAACACGCATGAAGGTTTCTCATAACACATATTTTACAAAAATTGCGTTCGTCTGCTTATATACGTTTTTATGCATTCAATATTACTTTCTGAAAAAAAAAAAAGAATTATTCAAATATTATGATCGTATTTAGAAATTCTTCTTATGCAGACACACAAATACATACGTATGTGCATGAATATTTTACAATAAATTGTTGATGGAGGAAGACTATGCTATCACAACCGATCTCTAATACAAAGACATGGCACTGATCGGTGTTTAGTTACTTAGATCTTGGACCTTGCTATCCAGCCATCCCATTTTACACGAAATTGATATGAGTTGAAGTAGGCGAGGCATGAATGGCAGAAATGGGATTTTCCTCCAGAAAGAAAAGTAGCAGATACTTGTAAATCATGATTTAATCATGGCAGCAGAAATTCCAATCTGAGATAAACAGAGAAACACTCGCAATTAGTAAAACCCTAATTAACCCATTTGTGGTCACCTGTATTCTAAAAACGACATACATGAGGTGAATTATCATAAATAGCGATTACAAATAATAGAATCTACATGAAATGATATATATACATACATACATACATACATATATATATATATATATATATATATA
>NC_068985.1:100225534-100227257 GCF_001194135.2 Octopus bimaculoides | reverse complement strand
ATATTCACACACACACACACATGCATGCACACACACACACACACACACACACACAAACACACACACACACACACACATATTCGACTGTCTACAGAAAATTTCCCATCTACTAACTCGTACTAACACCAGAGAAAACAAGATGACCATCGGAAGTTTTAGCGGAAAACACTTGTCCAATGTTTCGAGCCGCCAATTCGAAACAAGAATGCAGAGCTAACTTCGAAATTTCACTCCCATACCAATTCCGTTATGTCGTGCAGATTTCATGTACATCGATATTTTTGGCCTTCAACGTAAAATTTAACCGATGAATATTCTTAAATTCAGATCCAAACCATGAAATTTATGTCTTTGTCTATTGCATAAGGGATTGCTACATCTAGTAAAACCATCCAGTTTCCAAATATTGTGTTACAAATTTAGAGTCATTCAGATACAATTTTCACAGATTGAGGTGTTGTGATGAAACCTTCAAAAGTTCTTCGACACCTCGTTATGTTTTGTGTCGAATATCTCCTACAATGTTATTATGAGAGTTTTAAAATTACAGTGGGACTCAAACGTAGCGGTGTCCAATACATCATGACCAACGTGAATTTACAACACAAGCGTTTGAATATATTGCTGACGTAACTGAAGAAAAACCTAAAATTAATATGATGTGGCATTATTTCATTACTTTAATTACACATATACGCTTCTGTTTTCCAGTTTTACTCGACTCCACCTTGAATACTGTTGTCAACTGTGGTCTCTCCACACGAAACAAGGTGTCATGAAAATCGAAGCACCTCAAAGGTCAATTACAAAAAAGATAAATGGTATGACAGGCCTTGACTATTGGGGTCAACTAGAAAAGCTCAAGGTTTATTCTCTCCAATGCATCTGCATGATGTGGGAAATATTCCATCAGCATTGCCTAAATGGTGTTGACATCAACTTCAAGATATACCCGAAACTTGGGCCCCGTGCTATCCGTCCACAACAAAAATCATACTCGTATCACATAACAACAATACGGCACAACTATTTCATCTCAATTGGTCTCGATTTCTTTAACATTACCCCAAAACACATTAAAGCAGAGACAGACCCCATAAAGTTCAAGAAGTCTTTGGACAAAAAATCCCGGATAAACCTCCTATATCCGAACACGTCTCCTTAAACAATAACTCACTATTTTAGTGGGCCATGTTATCCAATTCCTGAATGATTATGCCAGGTGGTGCGATTAAATTAGACATGAACTGGACCAATACTGGCTGAAACGTATGTGTATATATACACCTATATATACACATATGCGCAAACACACACATACACATATATGTGTATGTATATATTTATATACACGTACATATAGATATATATGCTTGAATACACTCACAGACATATGTTTATATGGAGAATGCATAACCACGCTGCATTTTTTAAAACTGATAATTAAGGAAGATATGACGCCATTAATTAAAATAATTGAACGATATATGTGTGCGTGCGCGTGTGTATGTATACATGTATGTTGATATATATATATATATACACAAATATATTTACATAGGTATATGTATATTCAGAAAGAGAGAGAGAGAGAGATGGGGGGAGAGAATGATACGTAAGTGTATGCTTTTATGCATACATAAGTATGAATAAATATATATAGAAATATGTGTTCGTGGTGTGTATGTACAAACAAATATATATATATATATATATATATATA
>NC_068985.1:100222533-100225054 GCF_001194135.2 Octopus bimaculoides | reverse complement strand
AGATAAGATTTTGGAATAAATATGGAAAAGAAACAAAAACATACATTTCTGTGAAGTAAGATAGCAATAATTACCGGCGTTTTTGTTCGTTTTCATTTGTTGAATAAGAGTACATATTTGTTTTGGAAAACATTCCCCCGCTGCTTTCCTTTCTGTTAAATATTCTTCTTAATAAAGGAAGTATATAAATTGCAATCGAAATTAATTAACTTCTCTTACAACATTAATAGGTTTTGGTAATAAATATCAAATTCGGCTTATTAACTGGGAGCTGAAGCACGCGTAATTTTCTTTGGGAACTTAAAGTTACCGGCGGTACACACTCATACGCATGATCACAACACATGCACGCGTACAGAATGACACTTGCATACATATATGCACATATATGCGCAATATAGGTGTATATATATCGATATATTCATCATAATCTATGTGTGCACGTTTATACATTTGTGTGCGTTTGTGAGAGTACACACGCGCGCGCTCACACACGCACACATATATATGCATACATAAATATATGTGTGTATATATAAAGATATATAGATATATATACATACATATAAAGATATATATATATATACACAAACATGTGCTCATATATATATGTGTGTTTGTGTGTGTGTGTGTATGTATGTATGTATGTATGTATATATATATATATGTAAACATGCAGTTATATATATATTTGTGTGTGTGTGCATGTATGTATGTAGATATATACATACACACGTATATGTGTTTATGTGCACATGTGTGTATGGTTGCACACATGCAGAGACATATATGCGTTTGCGCATATAATTAAACATACACGGGCACATACACACACACTCATATTCATTTGCACCTGCACGCATACACACACACACACACACACACACACACACACACACTTTTCAGATATAATTGCTGCTGACGTTATAAATATATCTTTAAAGATAAACAAATTTACAATCCAATAAATAAGAAAAATATAAAGCCAAGATTTTTCTCTTTAAAATGAGAACATTCGATGCCGTTTTATTATCAGATATATATCCACATATACACACACACGCACACATATACATACATGTATACCTATACATATGCATGTAGGTATGTATTCATATATAGACAAGTACACATATACTTATGTATGTGTATGTACATGTATATATAAACATACGCATACATATACGGACGATCATACACGTAAGCGCGTATGGAGCGTGTGAAATGTTGATGTGTAGGAGAATGTATTAAGATAATTATATGCGAATGTGTTTACAAGTAAGTAGTATTATATCTCTCTTATTTGAAGTAACCATTGATTTAAACCATATTCATATAATTATATGCATATGAATGCATGGATATATCAGTGTGTGTATATATATATGTGTGTCTGTGCATGTATGTATATCTATCTATCTATCTATCTATCTATCTATCTATCTATCTATCTATCTATCTATGCCTGACCACCTCTGTCCAGCCGTCGCCATGATTGACCGCTAGCTACTATATCTTTCTTTTTTTTATTCTCTCTCTGTTTATCTTCTCGTGTTCCTTTCTGTTGAAGAGCGTAGGCTAGAAACCTAAAACACTTTCTCACCTTCCCGAGCGTTAACCCGTTAAACTAATACACCTCTTTGTGGTTTACACACCTGTCTTCGTGCTTTGTTTTTTGAAAATTCCAACTATACGTATATATATATATATATATATATGTATAATTTCAAATAGATAGTTTCGTTTCGGCTCAATGCGACATAAAGTTTTGCGTGCCTGTAACCCAAACCCGTCTAATTCAAGCTTATTACGTTATGGAATTGAATCATGTAAGCCTTTAAAGGAACGAGTTCCTGTTGGTGGCCAGCGGAACATTATGTCGCATACGGCCAAATAAAACAGTTTGAATATTGCATGCAGCTCTCCTGCTTAAATGTGCCGAGTGCTTTTTTCTTTCGTTTATCCACTCACACGTATCTCCTCCTTTCTTTTACTTTTTTTACTTGTTTCAGTAATCTGACTGCGGTCACGCCTAGGCACCCGTGGTCAAGGCTTTCACTTGAACAAGCGGATATGTAGGGCTTATTTTTTAGAACCTACTTCTCATTGTATTGGTATATTTTGCCGAATCGCTACGTTACGGGGACATAAACACACCAACACCAGTAACCAAGCGTTCGTCTATAAAATCTCACTCATGAAGGTCAGGTTGTCTAGAATAGAGGGTTTAGTAGAAGACCATTGTCCAACGTGTCACATGATGAGCTGAACCCAAAACATTGTCATTAGGAAGTAAAGTTATTACAACGCCTGCACTATGTATATATGTATATACATATACATGTATAGATATATATGCAGATATCTAACTACATATGTATTCCTGCATACATACATACATACATACATACATACATACATACATACATATATATATATATATATATATATATATATACATGCATATATATATACATATATATATATACATACATATATAGATACACACATACTTATACAC
>NC_068985.1:100220751-100221431 GCF_001194135.2 Octopus bimaculoides | reverse complement strand
ATATATTTGTTGATATATATGTATGCTACACATATACATATCTATCTATCTATCTATCTATCTATCTATCTATCTATCTATCTATCTATCTATCTATCTATCTATCTATCTATCTATATGTTGATATATAGTGCTGTGCAAAGGGTCATAAATTTACGACATATTTGCAGTGTGCCAAGATTATCGAATATATTAGACTGGATTAATTGCTGTTTCCTGTTCAATGTCAGGTGAGTCGTTTTGTAATTAGTTTGCTCGTAGATATTGATTGCAATCTGTTATCTTCCCAAATAAACTATCTTAATTGGCTCAATCTGTAATTATACCCTCCAACTGATAGACACAATTCAAGGAATAGCTGTTTCTATATTCTCCCTTTCTATCCTTGTTCTCCTCGGTAATTTTATCTGAAAGCCCATATATAGATGAAACTGCGCTTTCTTCCATTCCCCTACAACCTTCTATCAGCTATGTATATTCGCATACAAGATTCAAAACATCAATATATGTAATCTTTCTTCTTCCATGTAGATTATGGAATTCACGATGCACAAGAACCAAGACTGTCAAACTCAATGTTCATGTATTTATCAAGCAACACTTAAGACTCCAGATACTTTATAATACCATTTCACATTTTCATTTCTAGACACCTGATCGTGAGGATTAGGTAAATATAT
>NC_068985.1:100212061-100220547 GCF_001194135.2 Octopus bimaculoides | reverse complement strand
TATATATATATATATATATGTATATATATATGTATTGTCCTGCAATATTTTATCTATTCTCCGACGCTTTGCTTAAACTTATTTGACAATTTTTTTTATTGTTTTCTGATATCAAGCCAGTTGATGTAATCGACAGAATCCTTCCCCCGGAATTCCTGGCCTTGTGCCTAAATGTTAAGCCAATCTTAACCCTTTTGATACCAACCTGCCTGAAACCACTTCTGGTTTTGTAGTACAAATGTCTCGTTTTCAAAAGTTTTGAATTAAAATCTTCCACCAAACCTTAGTCACAATTTATATTACTAACACTAACTTAATGAGACTAAATTATTTTACTATATTTGTTTTTATATTTAAAATTAATTGAAAGAAATCCGGAGTATCTCAGCAGAAATGTGGTAACAAAAGGGTTAAACATGTCCTTCAGGTATTTAAGTTACAACTTGCCAGTTAACTGACACCGGTTTCTTACTGATACATTCAAGACTGTACATCAATAACTTTTACGTCTTGCTTCACACTAATATTAACAGCTTATTCTATGTAACAGAAACAGGATTCTTGGGTTGACGTTCCTATGCTTTTTCTTCTCGCGCACATTTTCATTGTTATTATAAATTGATGTTCTAATTTTTGCTTCCTTATAAATAATTTCACACATTTGGAAATGGTGAAGCAGCAGGAACGCAGGAGAAGTAAGAAAATTTATGGAGAGTTGAACAGGTTTTCAGAAAAGAAACACCCAAGTTCACGTACTTAACTCGTTGCCCCCTAAGAGAGCTGCGCTGCATTCAGGTCTCGATTCCTGGGTACTCCTTTTGTTCCTACATTCTGTACTAGTCTCTGCATTGCAAACATCCTGAGGTATTTAGGTGTCCCAAATACAAGTTTACCTTGAGTGTTGTAACAAGTTTAATCTAGGATGACAGTTGACTGTAGGGTAAAATTGTCTTCCAAACTTCATTTCCATTCCTCCTTAAAGAGATTCTCTTAGGACACTTTTCAGCAGCTTTCGCCATTGCATAGAACCCTCTGGTTCTGAGAGTTACGCCGAGATCATTACCTTGTAATTTTCTGTTACATTCTACGTTTCCAAGGGACGTTAGCTCTGCCCTGAGAACAATGAGAATCCATGGAAAGTACATGAAAATATACGACATACTTATAATGTTTTTACCAAAGTTTCAATATCAACGGTTATTGACATTTTATTGGAGTGTCCGAGAAGCTTTACATTTGTATGTCCAATTTTATTATGTCCAATATGATATTGAATAATTTAGATAATTAAGAGAAAGAAATCTTACAAGAACTTGCTGTAGTTTTTTTCAATAACAGATTCTACTTTTCGATATTACTATTTATTTGTCTACATTAATTTCAAAACTCATTCTTGCGCCCCGCGTATATATGTATGTATATATGTATAGATGGATGGATGGATGGATGTATATATGTATGTATGTATGAATGTGTCTGTATTTGTACATATACAGTCACCGCATATACATACGGAAATACATATACATATATACACACACACCACATATACATACACGTATAAATATACGTACATACATAAATATGTACACACACACACACACACACACACACACACACACACACACACACACACACACACACATATATATATAATCTATAGGCGTATATTTCTAACCTCGGACATTCGCAATGTCATGGAATGAATAGTATGCAGGAAAATAATTGCGTTTCTTGAAGAGAATGATTTGCTGACTGACACCCAGCACAGTTTTCTACCAGATAGAAGCTGCCTGACTCAGTTCTTACAACACGACGACTAGGTTTTAAAGCACCTGCTCAACAACTCGATTGTGGATGTGAGATATCTTGTCTTTTCAAATGACTTTGCTAAAGTTGATTGTGGTATGATATATCACAAGATACTTGAGCTCGGCATTGTCACAAAAACTAGAACGTGGGTATACGATTTCTACAATGAAACAACCTCTAAGGAAGCACAAAAATAAGTAGTGTTCCACAGCATACGGTCTAAGGGGCGCTGCTATTCATTGTGTCCCTCTGAGATATGCTTACAGTTGCTCATGTAGTCGCCCTTGCTAGCTGTGTAGATGATACAAAAATCTTTCAGAGAATACAGAACACTGTAAACATTGCGCACCTGCAACGGGGATTGAACGCAAGATATAGATGGGCTGAGGGCAATAACAAGTAGCTTAAGGTTGGAATTTTCCACGCTCTGCACTACCAGCACACAGGGCAGAGAGCATACACTAGCGTAACCTGGGCAGTGACGTGGATAATGATTGATGTATATAGGTTGCCATTGAAATGCGGACAGATGGCGAGAGGGATCCTTTGAACTTTCAGAACGAGATAACAGAAAAGGATGATGATGCTCTGGAGGACATATGTCCACAACTGCTAAGGCTACTTCTCCTAACTATGGTCACCACACACTATAAAATTAATGGTTGAACAATCTAGCAAACCCGCACAAAACGATCGTCTCTGTGCAATGGTCAGCTACTGGAAAAGGCTGAAGGGGTACAGGCTCTAATCTACAGAACGAATGCCAGAAAGATATGCAGTGATAAATATCTGGAATATCTTAGAAGGACTTGTACCAAACTCTGGCATTGAAATTTTACACAAACAGTAGAATGGGCGTCATCATATAATGCCAAGGACCATAACATCGCCATCAAAATACAGGACAAAATACTGCAACAGCTTGGGTCTCAAGTGCCTAGAGCTGTTCAGAATCCTTCCAAAATCCCTGAGAGAACTGCATGGTGTAGATGTAATTATCTTCGAAATAAAACTGGATCTTCTGTCAAAGATTCCGGAGGAGCTTATCTCAGAGCAGGAAATGCAGATAAGGGTAGCAAATTCGAAACCCTCCAGTCAGCAAATGCCACATACCAGAGGATGCTTCATGTAGCAGAGATGTAATAGAAAAGCCAACAACTGCGCCCCAGAATAGTTGCAGGCCCTAAGCTGAAATTAGTTAAAGAGTTATATTATATGATGCTTCGCTTCCAGAGATTTATACACGCTTCATTATAAGGACTCCGATGAAGGCAATTCTTATTGCTCAAGCACTTAGTTTTGAATGCAATATTTCTAATAGCGGAAACAGCGGTAAGCTAACGAAGAAGAATACCTAACTCCTATTCTTTTATCATCCTCTGCGTGCATTATAATTGTGTACCATCTTCTCTTCATTCATTGAACAATTTTCAGTTTCTCTTCTGCCAATTATCCGACAGTAACTATCTTGACGGAGTCTGTTTGTTTGGCTCTAAAAGTGTTTGCGTTTCTAATTGATTAAGTTCCCAAAATCATGACGCAGTTTTTATTTTGCTTCATATTTCTAACTTTACTTCTCTTATTCACTTAGGATATATCTACACACACATTTACACAAACACACACAAACAAATACACATACATACATACATGCATACATACATACATACATACATACATACATACATACATACATGTGTGCGTATACACGCATACATACATTTATCTGAGGAACTAAACTTTTAAAAGGTTTTCTTCCAGTTTTTTGCTTACAGTCAATGTATAGTTGGTATCACTTTTATTTTACAATATATAGAGACTTATACTGGTTTCAAATTTTGTTACTAGGGCAGCAGATTTGAGGGAGTTGGAAATCGATTACATCGACCCCAGTACTCAACTAGTACTTATTTGATCGATCCCGAAAGGATGAAATGTAAGTCGGCCTCGGCAGAATTTGACAGACGAAATGCCTCTAAGCATTTAGACGGACAACGATTCTGCCAACCTTAACAATTTGTTCAGAGTAGCCTTGTCCCCTTCCCGTCTTCATTTTCTATTTGTATTTATAATGTCTAATATTCTTTTACGTTCAAACTCTTCCCATGTAATCCATTACAAATATAACGGAAAGAAGTTTTAGTTAACTATATATCTGAATAGTTGACTATATATCTAATACAAAAATTTAGACGGCAGGGTTGCAGTTCTTAGTAACGTGTTCGTTATTTTCTCCTAGCCATTGGTATATCGTTAGGGTTCCATCAATTGTCTCCATTTTTGTCTCAGATTGTTTCATATCAAAGGTGGCGAGCTGGCAGAGACGTTAAGCAAGCCGGGCGAAATGCTTCGCAGTATTTCGTTTGTTTTTACGTTCTGAGTTCAAATTCCGCCGAGGTCGACTTTGCCTTTCATCCTTTCGGGGTACCAGTTGCGTACTGGGCTCGATCTAATTGACTGTCCCCTCCACCAAAATTTCGGGCCTTCTGCCTAGAGTAGAAAACAAAAATTATCTCATATCAAAATACATTAAAATTAAGGTGTCGATGTAATCAAATCACCACAGAGCTTTAAAAATGGTAAGTGGTACTTCACCTGGCTCTTTACGTTCTGAGTTCAAATGCCATAGAGTTCGACCACATCTTTCATTCTTTAGGGGTCGATAAAATAAGTAACAGGTTCACTTGACTTACTCCTACATCAAAATATCTGGCTTTGGGCCAAAACTAGATAGAAAAATATACATTAGAATTGAAGTTCTGTACATGTTTCCTTTTTCCACAGAGTTCGCATAAGAGAAAACCGCTATTCCTTATCCTAAGTCTGCCATCACAATGCTGATTTTCGTATTGTGTGACAAAGCTGAGTTCTTGCGAAGAACGTATCTAGATGCTATGGGTTTCATGTTACAGGTGTCGAGGAGCTGCACTCTGTTGTTTACAGTCTCCAATCAAATTTCAGTATCATGGTCGGGGAGTTTATTGTTGGGGTGCCTAGTGGGGTAATCTATAGTCACCTTGATAGTTTGTAGAAACCGAGAGGAGCATAACAGAGAGCATCCAACACGTAGCTAACTCCATAAACCAAAGTATCAAAGTAACTGTGGATTACCTCAATAGACCTAACAATATACTCGCTCACCGTTAATTTCACGAGCAAGCTTTTCCGTTGATCGTATCAGCTGGGACCCTCGTCGTCGTAACCGACGGAGTGCCCCTTAAACATTCTCTATGTATATGCTATGTATTACACTCAGTAACTGACTGTTTAAAATTATTCTTCCTAAACGAAATCTACAAATTTTGCAAGTAAAGACTTGCGCATTGATAACAAATATTTGGAATCTTTTAATTTCGTGTAGTTCATGAATTTTCGTCCAGTGAAGAAACATTTATGTCCTACACGATATTTCTCATAATGACGTTCCACGTACGAAGTTTTGTGTATCCAATATCTTTCTAAACCTTGTAATATATTCTTCTCCAAATTCTGTTTCAGATTAAATATTTTCAAATGTTTCTATTGCCCTCTGTCAACCTCCTGTTGTTGTCATATTGCCAGTTTCTCGAGAAACGTGATTTCGCAATATTCTGTATGTCTGTGCTCTAGCTTTTTATTTCGCAACCTTAATAACAAAAACAACAATAACTACTACTACTACTACTACTACTACTACTACTACTACTACTACTACTACTACTACTACTACTACCAGCTGGTCACGCTTATAAATATCGTGCTGCATTCCATTATTTCTATTGAAAATTCGAAGAGGGGAATCATGATTTCTCTGCTCTGGAGCTAATATTTTCGGGCATCCATAAACGCCAGAAGGTAAATAACCTCATTAATTCTGGCTTAACACGATCGTAGTTTTCTGTTTTGTAAGATGTAAGAAAGAACTAAAGGACACCCAAGTATAATAATTATCTCTAGCAAAGTCTCTCTTAATCTCAATTTAACGCAACCACATTTGTGAGCATGTCAACTTGACTCTCCAAGGCCTGATACTTGCCAGAATAAAATGTGTTTTATAGTAGGATGCTATATGTTTGCACATCCTCGAAAATTTACAGATTATGGACAATGTAATATATATTAAATGTATAATAAGGGATGATATGAAGGGAATACAGTGATAGCTAAAGAATTAGAATGATTGTAACAATGTGTCAAGATTACAAATCATCATCTTCATAATTATCTCATCGAGGTTACGCTAGGGTAAAAATATACGGAATCGAATAAGCCTATCATAAGTATCCGTCTGTTAAGGATACACCGGGCACATGTATCACAACCATATAGTGACCTCATATGATAAACAGTGCATGATCTCGTAGGTGGAACCCAGTTAGAATTTTCTTCCTCCCCAGTAACTCGTCCCGCCCAAAAAGGTCTCTGAATAAGGGTTTTTTAATGTCGATGAACGGAACACCCATGTTTCCAGGCGTGAATTATTCAATTCATCCTAAATCCCTCTCAAGACGTGGATGTGATACTCTCCCACGTCACCCTGTCCTGATCAGAGATGCACATATTGTCATCCATTGGTTAAGGTCAAACAATTGACTTAGCAAATCTGTGGTATTGAGCAGAATATTTGCTGTAGCCCATCTTTTATACTAAGACAACTCTGCCTTCCAAACATTTCATATGCATTAATGCCATAACTTTTACTGTATATTGCAATAACCCTTCGTCACTGTTTACCAACAAGTTATCAGGCGTTCTCCTTTCACTCCGTATCCAATAATCTACAACGATAAGACTTCTATTGCTATATTGGATAACATCGACTAACTCCACTCTTCGTAACAATTACTTGCCGTATGTTTAAATTAGAAAACAAAAACATTGTTATTATTACTAGAATCAGTGAAGAGTAGATCAAAATAATTTGTGCTGTTTCTTCCGGCTATTTATGATTGGCGTTCACACCCTCCACCGAAGTTAACTTTGCTATTCATTCTTCATGGCTCGATAAAACATCATCTTTTCCTTTTATAGGATTGATAAAATCGGCTGACACTTTCTCCAGAAATTTCAGCTCTAGTGTCAATATTCGAAATAATTTACATTATAGCGACTATTTGAATGTGGTATGGTACAGAGGGAAAAGTCTGCATTATAAAGGATAACTATAAGAAGGATTTGTAAATGAGAATATGCAGATTGATAATGTGATGAAGGTTCAAATAATATGATTCATATAAGGCGGTGAGCTGGCAGAAACGTTAGCACGCCGGGCGAAATGCTCAGAGGTATTTCGTCTGCCGTTATGTTCTGAGTTCAAATTCCGCCGAGGTCAACTTTGCCTTTCAGCCTTTCGGAGTTGATATATTAAGCACCAGTTACCCACTGGGATCAATCTAATTGACTTAATCCCTTTGTCTGTCCTTGTGTGTCCCCTCTATGTTTCGTCCCTTGTGGGCAATAAAAGAAATAGGAAACGTTAGCCTTTCGGGGTAAATAAATTAACGACCATTTTGGTACCGGGGTCGATCAAATCGACTGGTCCTCTATCCCAAAACTTCGAGCTTTCTGCCTAGAATAGAAAAGAATATGATTGATATAAATAAACTGGAGACAATGAAGAAGCGTTAGTTTGATGGATGTGAAGATCAGACATTATGATACGCAGTTACATAGCGTCCCTAACAAGTAATTTTGAATAATGGCCATGTTTAAGAGTCGATGAATTTTTATAAGTTAGATAAATCATTGAGAGTGGTTTCAAATTTTGACACAGGGTCAGGAAGTTCTAAGGAGGGTTAAGTCGATTACATCAACTCCAGCGCTCAACTGTTAATTGCCTTATCGACCTAGATCGTAGGAAAGCCAAAGTCTACCTCGGTGGAATTGGAACTCAGAATGACATACGAAACACTGCTAAGTCTTTTGGACGGTATGCTAACAATTCTAGAAAATCGTTAATGACACTGAAAAAGTCTGAGTTTATAGTTATTTTCCAGCATTCTCCACATCCATAATAAATGTTCGTTTCCTGATCGATCAATTTTCATTTGAGAAACTGGTTGAAAATTCCGCTTAAAGTGAGTAAATTTCAAATCACATTGAGTTCAGAAAAAAAATATATATATAATTTGGAATATAACGAATACTGGAGAATATCTCCGTTTGCCGTCCATCTGTCACCATAGACGCCTTGCACTCGCCTCCCAGCAGATTACTGACTGATTGTCGCCGACCGCTGGAGGGAGAACGATCTGAATGTGTCCTTCTATTGGTCCCACCGTCGACTTTCCCGACTCTACAATATTGGTGATCTCAACGCGGCTCCTCGCTTGTGTTCCACTGCAGACTCTTGTTGACTTGCTATACGAGCTCCAAACATAGATTTACTGCCAAACATTAATGCAAAGGTCTCGCAAATGCATTGGATAACGATACTTCCAAAATGCTGAACCACTATGGTTCCCTAGTATTTTCCTTGACAGATATATGTTAACAATATATATATAGGCACAGGAGTGGCTGTGTGGTAAGTAGCTTGCTTACCAACCACATGGTTCCGGGTTGAGTCCCACTGCGTGGCGCTCTGGGCAAGTGTCTTCTACTATAGCCTCAGGTCGACCAAAGGCTTCTGAGTGGATTTGGTAGACGGAAACTGAAAGAAGACCGTCGTATATATGTATATGTAGATATATATA
>NC_068985.1:100208546-100210802 GCF_001194135.2 Octopus bimaculoides | reverse complement strand
TTCTATTACAACTAATTAGATATCTCAAAATTTAATTAGGTTCACTTTCAATAATTCGATGTAACCAGTTACATCTGTCCCCTGCAAAATATTTCTTTCTATCTAATTAGAAATATTCAGTAATTTAATAAAATTGGTATATGAACATAGATAAGGAGAACATATAAAAACCCGAGACATAATTGTTCTTTATTGAAGAAATTGTGTATTGTGAAGCTACGCAAATAATAACGATACAAAAACGTAATTCCTGTAAGATTCAAGAGGAATCAAGGATTTATAAAATGCAGGTTTCATTAGACACAAAGACACACAAGCACAGACACACACAAGCACACACAGACTCACACATACACATACATCTGCTGTATGCAAGAGTGTCAGAATTAAATCAAAATAACCACCTGTGTATTATTAGTATCATCATTAGCATACCGATAGATCATATGCTACGTTATTCACTCTATTATGATATCTTTTATGGATGTTCTGCGTAAAAAAAAATGCAATAAATATCTGTGAGAGACAGAATAAGCTCCTCACCAGAGCCAAGTTGTACATCGCGTGAGTTTCGGTTCATTTAGACTTTTAAAACCACGGGTATCGTAGCCAACCATATACTTTGGTCGTGAATTCGTTATGAAAAGAACCAAAAGTTCGAAATGCATCTGATATTCATGTAGGCAGATGTCGGCAGCGATTTTTGGTTTGCCTCCGATATTTATTGTGTTTTATACAGACAACGACAAGAAATTCTATTGTAGGACAAATAACGCAGTAACTAGCATATCGATGTCGGGTATACATCGAGATACATAAATGCGTAATATGTACATGCGTGTATATACATATATGCATATATAGTCTCTCTCTCTCTCTCTCTCTCTCTCTCTCTCTCTGCATATATATATATATATATATATATATATATATATAGTTGAAATTTACAGAAAACAAAAGACGGAGACAGGTGTATGAACAACAAGCAAGGTTTGATATTGTGGAGAAAATAAGTTAGAGGAAAAAGTTATTGTGTTTAAAAATCGAAAAAAAAAAAAAAATGTGTATTTTTAGCCAATAACGAGACCGACATTTTCTGCGGTTAGCAGACCGGTGTCAACTTTAGGGTTGTACTCTGTGAAATTTATAGTTACGCATCTGTGAAATGACTTATTCAAAGTAGGTTTCTAAATAAACAGAAATACATAAAATAAATACATATCATCTTACTCTATCTTCTGTCTCTTCATTGATTGTATGTTTTTATTATTCTTTTTTAATTTGTTATATTAATATATTTTTCTGCATGTGTCTACTTTATGCGTATTTCAGTATTATGCATACCTGTTATGTATTGGTACACATCATTAATATATGTGTGCATATGTGTGTCCGTGTCTGTGTCTGTGTGTGTTTGTGTGTGTGAAAATAGGGCGTCTGTCCGCAAAACTCCAAAGTTGAGTAACGTTTTCGTGCTTAGATTTATAAACTACGACAAAAATAATACTGCTCAACAAAGAATGTGTCCGAAAATATATGAAATGAAATATATGTAAAAATACTAGCACATTGACAAAGGACAGAAAAATATGTAATACACTAACACACAGAAAAATTAAACCAAAACACGCGGGTGAAAAAAATCTCGTGGTGTGACGAATCGACACAGAACAACGGCGGCAGAGACCCGAGTGAAGTGGAACACAACAGAGCGTGGGGTTGTTGTGGTAAAAGGCTGCTAATGCCACGCTGTCTGTTGATTGGCTAAAATTACCCAACTTCAATTCCAAATAGCATCACATTCTTTAATTTACGAGATAAAGTAATTAGTTGATCGCAATGAAAATTCAGAGTTGCATCGATACACCAAAATTGCAAGCAATCTGAGCAAAATTAAAAACGGCTCATTTTATGAATGAAATCAACTAGATCCCTCTTTCTATAACCAGCTGTCTCGGCACCATTGTCATCCATCACTTGATTGAAAAATGGTGACTACACTTCCTCTTTCCATGATAATTAATTTCCTACCATCAAAAGTGATGAAGCTATTAGTATTAACACTGTGCTGTAGCGGTATGCATTATTCAATATATCTCTTACAAAACACGTGTGTGGGTGTACACACACACATCATCTAGTTTGAATTAGTTTCATAATGTCTTAACATTCATTGCAGCCTAACACACAGTACACACACACACACACACACACACGCGCACACACACACACACACACACACACACACACACACAC
>NC_068985.1:100208297-100208536 GCF_001194135.2 Octopus bimaculoides | reverse complement strand
ACACACACACACGCACACACACACACACACACACACACACACACACACTCCTATCCCACCTGCACTTCATATATATATAGACATACACGTGTAGGCGCACATTTCGATATACCATGATGTACGTATATAGGTATATCCACACATGGTCATGCATAGGTACACATATGCCCATACGTGGACACACATACATTATCCGCTTATACATTTAAAGAGACTCATAGACGTTTAGATGTATAATA
>NC_068985.1:100207005-100208043 GCF_001194135.2 Octopus bimaculoides | reverse complement strand
ATTTTTCTCAGATTTACAAAACAGTGAATAAAAAAGTGATGTGCAAAAAGTAGCTTGAAGTTAGGTTCCTTCTCAAAGAACAAATCACAAAAATAAATAACAGAAAAAAAAAACAAGACCTTGTTTGCAAAAAAAAAATTGACCTGGGTTTGCACCCCCTAAGCAAATTTCATGCCTGAGCCACTGTGTGGGTGTACCTGTGTGTGTGTGTGTGTGTGTGTGTGTGTGTGTGTGTGTGTGTGTGTGTCTACTCCAAAGAGACATATTTTACTTTGTGCGGTACATCCTAATGCATCGTATCGATATATTCATACCAAATTCTTGTTAACATACGTATATATTTTATACTTAATGGAAGTCTCATAACAGCCTATGATCACGTACATTTTGTGTATACGCTATACTAAATCGTAACTCATTTCATTTATACTTTCCCCTCATAAAAAATTTTCGGGCTGTTAGCAAACTCACAATTCATATAAATATCATATTCTTATCATATTGTTTTAGCAATTTAGTGTGTTAAAACCACTTACAACGTACATCCACTTGTGCACATTTGTATTAGTATTAAGAATGCTTCTTGAACATCAGTTTCTTGTCGGGGACTTTGACGTTCATTTCAGTTGTAAGATAGTTTGATAGGTTGGGTATAAAGTGTCTTTGTATCCTAACATTTATTCTAATCATAAAGCATCTCTGCCTAGTATAATCGTTTGAAGAGTTATGGATTCCTCAAAGCAGACTATTTTAAAGCGGAAACTTGTTACGAGATGAGATCACGCAGATTCCCTTTACATTGTATTTCTAAAGCAAATGCTTCATGTCCAGTTTTCAACCGCACAGGTTAATGTCACTGACCCAAATAATTCGTCCTATACATGGTTGCTCGTGGCAGGAGCAATCGTAGTGAGAAACAACACCTTGTTACTTTTAACTATGATATATAAGGCATGCATATCATGCATGTTACCGTATGGATATGCGTATAATTACACTGTTTATACATACACGCACCCCCATATATATATATATATA
>NC_068985.1:100202477-100206644 GCF_001194135.2 Octopus bimaculoides | reverse complement strand
TATATATACGTGTATGTGTGTTTAAATATATATCTTTATCTGTGCGTGTGAGCATGTAGGAGTGTGTGTGTGTGTGTGTGCGTGCGTGCGCGCGCGCGCGCGCAAAATTTGGATGAGATTCTTTGCAGAAAATGTCCATATCATGTTTTACATTGTTAATCATTCTGAACGTCAATCACAGATTAAATAAGGTTTTCATATTGACAAAGAAGAAACAAACTACTATTATGAATATGTTTTCGGCGAATAAAGAAGCGGTAGTAAAGTAATACGCGTCCATAATGCAGTTGCTTGGAACTGCTGAACCACGAAAAATGCAAACTGGAAATTATCAACGAAGAATTTTACAACTTCACTTACAGTCCCACTACTTGACACCTTGGGAATATGGCTTCTGCTATAGCCTCGTGTTGACCAATGTTGTGTTCGTGTATTCGGTAGATGTCTAACTGGGGAGAAGCCCATCGTATTTATGTGTGTGAGCCTTTCTGTTTGTGTTTGATCTCCACACATACATAAACCCCACTTGACAAACAGTGTTAGTCTGTTCACGTACCCTAGGTTAGTAGTCTGACAAAATAAGTAGGACACTTAAAATAAGTATTAGGAGCGATTTGTTCAAAGAAACCCCCCAAGGCAGTACTCCAGCGCGGCTGCAGTACAATGACATCAATTGATCAATTGCAGTATGCGTTAATGAAAGTCATGAAATATATGGCATAATAGTCCACATATATATAACTCTGATTTTCTGGACTGAAAGCACTGTAGTGGTTATGTCCCTTTGTTTTATTAATCAAACTCATTTTTCATGATCTGCATAAATATAAGGTAATATAATCTACCAATGCAGCGCATTGATTAGAGACTTCGTGTCGAAACTGTCCACCAGTATATTTAATAATAATATGCTTAAATACATAAAAAAAATTGTTTTGACTTATTTACTTGTTAATCGTAATTTCAAGCAAAAACAAAATATATTTTCACCCAATTCTTTCGTTTGCACAAAAGGATAGACTTCCCTTATATATATTTGTATATACACATATCTGTATATATATGTATATCTATCTGTTTACATATATGTATGTATATTGTGATATTTATTATGAATAACCAATAATCTTTCTTCCTAACTAGTAGTTTACATCTTTCCACCTACCAAAACAAATAATTTAATTATATATGAGTTCAACGAAAACAGAGCCCCGAGTTTGATGGAAAACTTTTAAAATCAAATCATGTATATTGATTGCTAACTTTTGTCGATAACAGATATCAAATTTTAGATACATTTATTGAATTAAATTTCATTTCAGATAATTTTACGTGGAGAAAAAGAAGCAAAGAAAATTAAACAGTATAAGAAAGTAAAAACATAAAGGTTTTCACAGTAGCTGCATGGTATGTCGGCATCTTTACAACACATCAAATAAGAACTATTTTAGTCAAATTCACAAACTGAAAATGCAGTTATCGATCAAACAAAATTTCTGACTGCCAAAGTCTACATTTTCTGATGTTGCTTTCAAGGAATAAACTTTCATGTGACGGCATTTCTAAAAGAAGCTTTCAAAATCTTTGACGATTATAGCACCAAACACCATTATTGGTGTATTAGAAACAGGAAATCTATATGATTGGTGTGTTAACAGAATAATATACACTTCTTAGAAACTGAAAATACAAACGCATGCACACTTACGAACACAAACGAGGACACACACACACACTCACAAACACAAACACACAAATACTCTTACACGTAAGTTATATACATCCATATATCCATATGAATCTCACGTTGTCTGCCCCCCTCTCTCTCTCTCTCATTCTGTCTGTCTGTCTGTCTGTCCCTCTCCTTCTCTGCTTTTATATATAGACATATATATTCGAGACTCTGTTCCTTTATTTATTAAGTTTTCTTCTAAGTCACATCTTGCTCTGTATCCTTAAAAAATACATACCATTTCAATATAGCTCAGAGTTAGAAAGATACAAACCTCGTGGTCAAAACGATTCCTTTTCCATAAAGCAAGGAACTTCATAAATTATTCAGGGAGAAAAATCTAAATATATTTAGTAGACAAATAATAAAATATACTTTGTTACATAAACACAGGACCCCTTAATAGAAGCAAAACAAACTATAATTTAAGAATGTGAATTGAACGTTAATCATAAATCAAGTTGAGTCTATTAAAGTACTACACCGACAACTGTGAATGTTGTAATTTACAAAAGTAATTATAGCAACAATAGCAGGTGGTAATTTCAGGATTTCGTGAAAATTCAAATAACAAATTCTCTTATTATAATATATCATTATTTCTATAAGATTACGATATACTTCCCACTAAAAGTGTTAAAATACTACAATAATTTAAAATTTGGTCATACAATGGCTTCGAAATTTAGCAGATGGAAAGAAAGCGCTATCGTGTAATATACCGTAATTAAGAGTATTCATATCATTCAGTAATTATTTTATCTGCGGTTGATACTCCGATACAAGAAATGTGTTGATTGGTTACTAGTATATAACACGTCATTGGATTACTGCACAGGTGCTTTGAGAGGATTTATCATTGATAAATGACAGCAATTGTTTGTGCAATTGTGTAGGACCTATCACGTTACATTTCAAATCAGATTTACCTATATTTCCTGACGAGATTGCATATCCAATCACTACGTTCTCTTTCTGAACAAGGAAAATTAATGCAACCTTATAGGAGATTTTTTCCGAATAATTCCATTACTTTCATACATTTTCATCATTAGTGTAGATATATCTCTTCAACAGGAACTTTGGAGAAGAGAAACGCCAGTTTGGCATGTATATTTCTATAAATTGCTTTTAGGCATCATGAAAGCGCATGGCTCGGTGCGTCGATGTTACAATCAGGAGGTCATGAGTTCGATTCCCGGACCGGGCTGTGTGTGGTGTTTTTGAGCAAGACACTTTATTTCACGTTCCTCCAGTTCACTCAGCTGTACAAATGTGTTGCGACGTCACTGGTAGCAAGCTGCATTGACCTTTCTCTTCGATAACACCGGTGGCGTGGAGAGGGGATACTAGTATGCATAAGTGACTGCTGGTCTTCCATAAAGAAACTTGCCCGGACTTGTGCTTCGAAGGATAACTTTGTAGATGCAATCCCATAGTCATTCTTGAACGAAGTCGGTCTTTACCCTTTTTGGAATCAAGGGTAAACATGTTTTCATTACATCTTGAATCTGTGGGTTTATTCAACATTGCTTGTACCGACTGTAACACATCTGACAGAACCGATCCCCTTTCAAATGGAGGTAAATGTTTAGATTTTTACTATTAGCGTCATAAGTTTTTAGATAATGGCAAGCAAACAAAAAAATGAAGCTTATATTGTCAATTTCCAGCAGATTGACATACGTTAGAGAAACGTGTTGGAATATTCTATCAGGGAAGAAGGGATAAGGTTACTCGATTTGGGCGAATATGTCCAAGTGATCATAAAAATAAAAATAATATATTGAAGAAAGAAATGAAAGGTGATGGAAAAATTTCGAGTCTCAGAAAAGCAAAGTAGAACACTGAATATATAAGGACAACAATTCATAAGTATTCATTAATCGGGAATGCTGATGTTTGTGTGAAATCTTGTTTAAAAATTAGAAATATTACATTTCTAAATCTCTCAGATAGATTTACACAGAAGCAGTACGATAAAGTGATGGTTTGTTGCCAACTTAATATGGCAGTCCTAGTAAAGGGAAGAATGCTACAGCTATTTAGCCCCAAGAAACATCGTTTCCAGTTGCGTATGTGACACAAACGTACTGTGTCCTTATGTTTTCAAACAGGGAGATAAGCACCTCCACCCACTAAAGCCAGCATAAAAATTAGAAACTAATTCCAAGTTTCACCGCACATTTTAAATAATGGATTATCCCGGTGTCCATTCGATAGTCAAACCTCTTTAAGAAGCTGTGCAATTATTGTTTCGGGTACCGTTATGGATTTTCGAACCGTACATTAAATGGACGAAATCGCATTAAACACTAATTTTACTAACGTGATAATTTTGCTGTAGTAACTCTACTCTTCATCTGTTGTATTTTGTTACTGGGTTTTGTGCAATTTTATTCAAAATGATGAAAACACACATTCAAACACACACA
>NC_068985.1:100199386-100202366 GCF_001194135.2 Octopus bimaculoides | reverse complement strand
ATATATATATATATATATATATATATATATATATACACATATACATATATATATAAATATATAAACAGACACACCGATATATACAGATGCATATATATATATGCATGTATATATATATATATATATACATACATACATACATACATACATATGTAGATAGATATATAGACAGATGGATATATATATATATGTATATATATAATAAAGATGTGTGCGTATTCACTTTTCACGCGAAACCGGCTTCACCAATTGCTTCCATACTTGTGATGCAGGAATAATTTGACCTCTGGCAAATGATAGGCTGTGCATTTGATTTTTTTTATTAAATATAAAAATAACATTACTTTTTATATTATATGCACAATCTTTGAAAGTTTAAAAAATATTTACTCCCGGTTTTCTGCCGACAATGATATAACATACCTCTTTATGTATATATCTCTATCCATCTCTCTCTATCTATCTCTATCTATCTGTCTCTATATCTATCTCTGTATTTATCTGTCTTTATCTTATCTATCTATCTATCTATCTATGTATCTATCTATCTATCTATCTATCTATCTATCTATCTATCTATCTATCTATCTATCTATCTATCTATGTTTCTCTTTTTCGTCTGTCTTACTAGCTAGCTCTCTCACTATCTCTCTCCCCCTCTCTCCTTCAATTTTCAGACACCATTGTTTAACTTCAATCGTTATTTTTTTCACTGTAAGTTTTATCTTTCTTTCGCTATTTACAAACAAATAACGACAAATTTCTGACAAAAAGAAGTTCACAATTACTGATGTAAGAAATTGTATAGTTTACTGACAGAAGTGTCTTCATAAATTTCACTTTAATCCATACAGTCTTGTGTTTTTCTGTTGTTGACGGTTTTATTTTTCTTGTTCCTTAGATACTGGTTCTTTGGTTCACTGAGTGACAAATTTCACTTGTCGACTGACATGCGTGAATGTATATCTGTGTGCATAAAAGTTAACAATAACGGAATATATTCGCTGCCTGTTTGTGTGTGTGTGTGCATGTGTGTGTCGGTGGGGGTGTGTGCGTGTGTACTCTACGCACGGCCTTTCATGGTTTATAATGTGTACCTGTTTAGTTTTGGTTACGAAATAAGTTTGACAAACGTGTATTTACTTTACATACATATATGAGTTGAAAAGTTTCTTTTCACATTGCTGGCATGAGTTGAGACCTGCTAAATATAGAAGGCGTTTTTAAATTTCATTATTTTCTTTAACCCGGGTAAAGCCTGGTATTTCTAGTAGTACTTATCTATAATTTGCAATGATCCTCTTTTAGCTAATCACATTCATGAGTTTAGAATTACTTTCGGTATAATGGACTGCATGCCTATAGTTGAGAGACAGTGAGGCATCTTATAGCTTCACCTTAATGACGCATCATGTTTGGGTTTTCATGAAGTTATAATCTATCACAGTCAATTTGTAGAAATCCTTATATCAGAAACATCAGTGAGTCAATCAACACATTTACTCCTGTTCTTATTGTCAGTCATTTCTGAATTTATATAATGTTTTGTACTTAGTTTCTGGTTCATATAAGAGTCCAAATTTGAGTACTTGAGTACATCAGTGTTTTCACTCTACCTTGTCAAACCGGAACTTCGAAATACCAAGATTTATAAAACACCTTTGTTATATGAACTGGTTATTGTTATCACATTACAGATTATATTGATATAAAATTGAACTTCATTTCATTGTTATTTTGTACATTAGACCGTGGGTGAAGGGTCTTTTATAAAATATCCACGTTCAGTTAGAATTATTCCTTCGTTTCAATATTATTGAGTTTTCTCATTTGGTTAACACCTAAAGTTCTGTTAAATAACCTGTATTATCTCCTTGTCTTCCATTCGTAACACGTTTTAAAATTTGAATTTACGAGGGTTTCATGATAAATTTGCTTCAATTGTTTCCATTCTGATAATGAAATAATTATTTAAATATATTAGCTGTAATTTTTTTCTATCGATCTCACAATTCACAATAATAAAGAGCTTAGATAATGCTTTGGCATTCTACCCTATTAATTACATGCATTTCTCTTACATTACATGTTACACCTAATAGTTTATTAATTTGTGAAATGTCAGTACACAGTCAATCCAATATAAAATATTTGTAAAAATAACTCCATCTGCATTTCTCTATTTACCAAAAGTAAGGAGTATGTGAAAAGAATATTAACATATCATTGCGTGATGAAAATGTTTTAGTCAAGCATTGAAAAGGAAGAATAATTTGTTTGAAGTTAGGATTGTAAATCATGTCCCAAATTTTATGATGGAAAACATCTTCAATTTGTCGTCATTCAGTAAAGCAAAACAAAAGAATGAATCCAAAACGTAATGGATTATTAATTTATTTTGTCAGTACACTCGGTGTTGTAACGCATGATAGATTTTTAATTAAATATATCACTTTCCTGGTGATGTGAATAATCATGAATAGTTTAATTCACTTCAAAATAGGTAAGGAGAAGCGACTCCACTGTTTCCATCGATTACAATTAAATGTGGATTGCACTACGTATAGTGGCTGATATCTATAGACACTGTCACGGAAACCCCGTATATGCTTTGGATACATAAAATTCATAATTGCTTTTAGTTCACAAGAGTCTCTCTTTTTTTTTTAAAGAATTCATGTAATAGGCGTCCCTATGTATAATTTTGAATCGTGTTGTTTTTAGTTAAACGCCTTTTTTTCATTCACAAACCAAAAACCGATATATTTAGTCATATAAGGCCTTCAGTGTAGCAATTGAACGATGCTTTACTTATAAGACACTGTTTAAATATGATCAAAACGTTTCAAGTTCACGCATTATTGCTAATGAGTTCAATAGATGGTCACTGTATTTCGTATTTAGATATTTTGAAATATTAAAAGTAATACTTAGCATATTACATAAAACCCTATAGGTTCAATTATGATTATATATATAT
>NC_068985.1:100197933-100199376 GCF_001194135.2 Octopus bimaculoides | reverse complement strand
AAATGTATAATACAGAAATTGAAATAGAACAATTTTTGAAAGAAAGAGGAAAACAGTCGCAATACATAGAACATAATGTATGCTTTACTGAAACCGAAATAGTAATTCGAAATTTAATTTTCCATCTCCAACTACCATTCACGCGATTATATTTGGATATATCTAACTGATGTATACTTTCGAGTGGGTTCACATTTATGTACATTACTTTTGTTGCTATAGATATTATCCCTTTAGCGTGTTATATTGCTGGTTCATGTCGTACTCTTGCGCTCATTGGTTATTTCATTTTTCATGTTGATTTCATTCGTTGATTCCATTATTGTATCTATCTTCTCTAGCTTATTATTTTACTGGCTCGAACGTAGATTATGTTTGTTCCACTATATGTTATTATATAAGCCACTATTTTTCGCTGCAGTTTTGGATTCGGTTACTCTAAATAGTTATTCCACCTGATTCGGTGTTAAGTGTATTTGCTTGTCACTAAATAATATTCTGTTTGGATATTATCCCCTTCTTTTGTATTTAGTGTTTAGTGAGCTCATTATTAAATTTACGGATCGGTATTGTGACCAGTTTCTCACTACTCTGCAATTCAGATTAGTTTCAAAAAAGTAAATTATTCTGATGTTTGCGGCATGACATTATTTCATTCACTTTTCCTTTTCAGTAAGCACATTTGTTGCACAATTACGTTAAATGTTTTTATGTTGCACAGATGATATACTCTCGCTCTATACAGCAAAATGTATTTACAACATACTCAATAAAAGAATGGAATGAAAAATTAGGAACATCGAATCCGACGCTACACATAACAATTGAATAATAATATTTCGCGATATCAGACGGGAGACTCAAAAACTAATGCCATCCGAAAAAAAAAAAAGTGAAATAGAGAAATCAGGCTCAATGCATAAAACAACCAACAAAAAGAAAAATCGCTTAAGAATTAACGAAATTGACAATATAATAATAAAGAAACCAAAATTCTTGGTTAGGACGCGAAGGCATTAACATATATTTTACAAGAGGAAAAGTTGTTCATATACCAATGAAGCAGCAACAGACAATAAATGCTGGTAGAGCTATATTTGCTGTATTGTAAACCTGATGATATGAGATCGTCAGCGGGGTAAATAGTAGGTATAATCTTTTATGTAGGTGTGTATGATTCTCTGTCTCTATCTCTCTCTCTCTCTACCTCTACCTCCCTCTCTCTCTTTATCTCTCTCTCTCTCTCTACCTCCCTCTCTCTCTCTTGAAATGAAGTCCGACTTCTAAGTAGCAGAAGACTCTTTGAGAGCCTAAACGCAATAGAAGCATCGAGGCGCGTAAAACATGCAAGGTAGGATAAGTAAGTAATAAATACAGCATTAATTCGAAAATTAGAAAAATAATCGAAACAGAAAAATAATGGAATAAGAAGGTAAAAATAGG
>NC_068985.1:100193971-100197738 GCF_001194135.2 Octopus bimaculoides | reverse complement strand
TATATATATATAGTGTGTGTGTGTGCGTGTGTGTGTGCGCGCGTGTGTGTGTGTATGCTGTATGTATGTATGTATGTATTTGTGTGTCTGTGTTTGCCTCACCCACTATCACTTGACAACCGATGTTGGCGTGTTTACGTTCCCGTAATATAGAGGTTCGGTACAAGAAACCGATAGAATAAGATTTGGCTTACAAAGAATAATACAGTTATATATTTAAGAGATGAGGAATTATTTACATTATTTACACTATTTACATTTGACGGATATTTGTCCTCATCTTGTTTGTTGTTAACACAACGTTTCGGCTGATATACCCTCCAGCCTTCGTCAGGTGTCTTGGGGAAATTTCGAACCTGGGTTCTCATTCCTAACGATGTTACTATTATTATATTATTATTATTATTATTACTATTATTAATCAGGTCGCTGACGTGAATCGAACTCGGAATCTTGGGGTTAGCAGCCCGCGCTCTTAAATATCCGTCAAATGTAAATAGTGTAAATAATGTTACAAAGAAAAAGTTGTGAGGTCGATTTGTTCGATTACAGGCGGTGCTCCAGCCTGGCTGCAGTCAAATAACTGAAACAAGTAAAAGAATAAAAGGATAACAGAACATATATATCACAATGTATAATTTGTAAAGATTTATATCATAAATATAAATGTGTGTTAAAACTAATTAAGTCCAGTTTATAAGTAAAACGGATGAAGAACGATATACAAGAATTTAGACCGTCGGCTATATGTTAAAATATCTGTATATGTTAAAATATAAACGTTTTAAAAATGCGATGTATACAGAATGTAATTTCATTTGCTGTCCGTTAAGGAGAAAATTTTGATTTCCACTCATATTTCCAGCGATTTCCTACTGCACAAATTGCATGCTGTGCAGCCGCCTTCATAATGTGTTCTCGCATTAGAAAAAGACAAGTAATCTCATTAATCTCATAGGAAATCTTCTTAGCCCTAAACTTATGGATAGAACTTGTAAATAAGGTGAATGCTTCGTGCTTCAGAAAAGACAATGAGCTAAATCGAGATAAGTAGCGCCTTTTCAAATCATTCATTGGAAAGCCCAATACATACTTTAGTTCAATTCTGGCGACTAGCATAATTAGTGCATCTGTAAACTACGTTATATTGTAAGTAATGAACACCAAGCGGGTAGCTGTTGAATTACTTAGAATCACAATAATATGCGTATTATGTTATATATTTCCTTTGCACTGGCGCCATTTGTTTATTGTTGAGATTCCGATGCAGCTCAATATGAACTGTACTATTTTCAGCACTGTGAATGCAATTTTATTGTAATTATTATTTTTATGAAGGCTGGGAGCAGACATATTCTTTTTATCCGTCAAACAAAATCTTAGCGACATAAGTTCAAATTTCGCCGAAAAAATAGGTTTGTCAATTCACACTTTAGGGTTCAATTGAACATTTAGGACCAATGCAGTCAACTTGCACATTATTATTATTATTATTATTATTATTATTATCATTGTTATCATTATTATTTTTGTTGCTATTATTAAGGCGGCGAACTGGCAGAAACTTTAGCACGCTGGGCGACATGCTTTGCGGTATTTCGTCTGTTGCTACGTTCTGTTATGAGTTCAAATTCCACCGAGGTTGACTTTGCCTTTCATCCTTTCGGAGTCGATGAAATAAGTACAAGTTACGCTTTGAGGTCGATGTAATCCACTTAATCCAGTCCACCCAAATTCCAGGCCTTGTGACTTTAGTAGAAAGAATTATTATTATTATTATCATTGCTTTGTATAGTTTCTAATGATGGAGATGTACTACAGTGTCAGCTGTTCACTTCCAGTGAATTAAGGTAATACCGCTTATTTTTCGAGCACTTTCCGGAGTATTCGAGCGGTTCCAAGCAGTGCTGTTTTCTGCAAGTGCTCCACCCTTATTGCAGCCCCTATTTTTTCCACGTACATCTCGAGATTTTTGCTCACTGTTCCCAGGGCTCCGACAATTATTGGTACTGCTGCTACGTTTTTCATCGACCACAACTGCTTTACTTCCCAAGTTAACCTGTCATACCTATCGACTTTTCTTTTTCCTCTCAATCTCATGGTTATACTGAATTATAAAATCCCATAGGATCTTTGCATTTCTATTTTCGACAATGCCTTCATGTTTGTGGTCGTACCAATTTTTGCTCTGTCAAGTCCATACTTGTTACAAAGTGTTCAATGGACAAGCCTGGCTATATTATCGTGGCGCCTCTTATATTCCTTCTGAGCTATTGGTGTACATAGGCTGGTAATATGCCACACGGTTTCACCGTTTTGTCCACAGATTTTGCACTTATCACTTTTTGATGTGTTGTCTATTTTGTATTATATGTAGTTTGTTCTTAGTGCTTGCCCTTGGGCAGAACAGTTTAGAGCCTCCGTTTCCGTTTTTAAATCACTTTTCTTTTCTTGACTCACCTATTTTCAGTTTCATTCGTTTTCAATTTCTTGTACAGTGCTCTATCTATGCAATCGTTCATCCTACACAATCCTGACCTTCTTACTTCTATTAATAGCCACTCTGTGGCAGTTTTTACATACAATTTCTCATTTTTTACATACCATTTCTCATTTTGTCTTGCCCGCTATGCTCTGGTGTCTTGCCAAATTTTTTTCTGGAGAACATTATTTTTCTTTGTGGTTGGGTCGTTGATGACCTCTTTCTAGCATATAGGATGTCCACTTAGTGGTCATCCCTTCCCATACACATGTAATACAATTTTTCTGAATTTTCAGATTTTTTATATGCTACGCCACTTGGTTTTATATTGAGTTAATGTTCAATTTAACCCCCCCCCCCTCTCTCTCTCTCTCGTGCATTTAGTTATATGAATATTTTAAAAACAAGAGTGTTACTGAGGGAGAGAGGACGACAAAGAGAGTAAGAGAGAGAGAGAGAGAGAGAGAGAGAGAGAGAGAGAGAGAGAGAGAGAGAGATAGAGAGAGAGAGAGATAGAGAGAGAGAGAGACGTGAATCTGCGTGATGTTTGTGTGTGTGTGTATGTATTAGTGTTTCATATATGTAATATAGTCAAATGAAATATTATATACAATATATACTATGTACACCGTTATCGAGCAAAACTGACTACAATGTGTGTTTGAAATCTTAGGGAAGATAACAAGGGAAGCAACTCGATTTAAGCCATCTACTAAAGTTATTTTGATAATGAAGAAGATGCAGAAGAGAGTATGTATGATCTTACAATTTGCAGCACATTTCTATTAGGGTATTGGGGGTAGTAAGAGAACTACTGCATTGAATTTCTGATCCTTGTGTATGTATCTCATCGTAGAGAAACGGAGCGCTCAGCCGGATTTTGTGAAGTACAGGATTCGATTCTCTGTAGAAGATTGGTGGCCTGTTTGCCCCCGTTTTCTAAGGGCTTTTACAGGATTTCTAAGCTATATTCGCAACCATCTTGCAAACAAGATTTCTTCTATTGCACCCCTCTCTCTTTACACACATACAAACACATACACATACACACATACACACACACACACACACACATATACATATACATATGCATACATTCTATTCTGCCTCCAAATTCATATTGTTGCTGTTACTACTACAGTATTTATCACACACACACACACACACACACAACCACACACACACACACACAACCACACACGCACGTCACATTACACAAGCGTACATACATGTGTGTGGGGTGGGTGGGTGTGTGTATGTACTCAGTATGTTTATCTTTATAGCT
>NC_068985.1:100189587-100193918 GCF_001194135.2 Octopus bimaculoides | reverse complement strand
ATATACATTCTTTTCATTTTAACTTCCACGAAATTAATTCCACCATTACTTTTTAAAACAATTTCCTTTCCTTTCTATGCCCGAAAGCGAAAATAAAATAATAAATAAGTAAATAATTAAGAATATAAAGAGAAAGTAAAAATAGACAATCTATGATCAAATAAAATATTGTGGATATTGACTGACATGATGTCAAATTCTGTTCAATAGCAAGATGTCTCAATAGGCAGCTTTTAAGACTATTCGAAACCTCGTTAATTCACCATTACTTGTGAAGTCTCTTAATTGAATCATTGACAGTTAAATGGGATAAAAACCAACTATCACAACGGGTTTTGTCTTGTTTCTTTTCGAGACTTATTTCTGTATTGTAAAGGTATTTTATTCTATAGAAACTAAAGCATATAAATTTTATCATGAAATAAAAGAAAGAAGAATAAAACGAAAAAAAAAAAAATTACAAAGTAAAAGAATTACAAAAATCGCTCAAACAAATCCCCGAAAATGAAAGGAAGTAAGTAGAGAAAAAATAAGTTTCAACAAACTTAACAAAATATCATAATACATAATATTAGCTAGAAATATTAGTTAATGTTATCACAAGCCTGGATTTTATTTAAATGGACAGTAATACGAGTCGCTACATAAAACAACGGAATGAACTGTTGATAGTTAATATGTTAATGGAAAACATTTATAGGTGTAAATCGTCATTATGCCGAGAGCTAAAATCTTACACTATAAACTATTAACATCTACATCTCTGTTGGAGATCGTTGAACACCAAATAAATGTACCACGTTGAGAAACTTTTCTGTATTCGCTCGTTGCCTGCTGTTTGGTAATGAAACATTTGTTTTTAGGAGAAATACGTATAAAGAGTTAGGCCATAAAAGTTACATGAGCATCGAAGTACACGTGATGTGGGCGTTCACAAGTTAGAACTACTTAAATCATGTTACTTTAGCCGAAAACACAGGATCATGGCAGCTATTGATCTGTGCATGTTTTATCGAAGCTGCAGTTTTAAAATAGGTCCTAGTGTTTAATATATGTCTTGCCAATTTTTGGCACAAGGCCAGCAATTCTGAAAGCCAAGAACTTAATGTGATCAACTTCAGTGTTTACATGGTACTTATTTTGTCGATTCTGGAAGGTTAACAGGTAAGATCACCATCAGTGGCATTTGATCTAAGAACGAAAAACCGAAGAAAATGTCAATAACCTTTTTCTCGAGCGTGCTAACGATACTGCCACCTCGCCGCACTAAATCAGTAACATAATATTGATTTTAAATTTGGCACAACACCAAATCCACTATTTTAGGGAAGAGGTTAAGTCGACTGCATCGACCCCAGTGTCCAATAGGTACTTATTTTATTGACCCTGAAAGGATGAAAAGCAAAGCCGACCTTGGTGGAATTTGAACTAAGAAAGGAAGAACGCTCGAAGTACCGCTAAACAACTTGTCTGACGTGTTAAGTATTCTACCGGTTCATCGCCTAAATCTATAACATAATACTGGCTTCAATCTTTGGCACAAGGCCAGCAATTTCAAAGATATGGTGTAAATTGATTTCATTGGCTTCAGTGCTGCGTAATATAACATTGAAAAACCAAACGTTTACATAATTTTCAACTTTAAAAAATTATCTATTACTAATACTGCTGATGCAGTTGTTGGAGCTGGTGTTTATATTGTGGATAGCAAGGCTCGTTATATAATGTAATTTGATGGGTGGCAGATATCGCTATCTTTCTTTACGATGCTGTAGGTGTATATGTTGATTTAGATGTTTGCACCGTAGCTGTGACTGTTCGTCGCAGAGGCGATGTTGTATTGTTTTACAGAATTTTCAATTCAAGGAAGAAGAATATTTGTTCATTGATGGACTGTCGAGTAAAGATGTAGGAGTCTCATACCACTCCTTCCTCTTGCCGGCAAGCTGTTAAAGATATCACCATAACTTAAATTTATGTTTTCCAAAACAAAATATTTTCGGAATTCTGTCGTAACTTTCCAAAGGTGCAACAAGCAAAACACCATCCAGTCTATCAGAATTTTGGTTAGCTTCACAAATGTTAAACAACAAATATTAACAAAGATTTTATGTATTGTTATAGGAATAAACAAAATACTTACGCAGTACACTCGAGTAATTGCTATCATAACAAATAACAATAACCAAAACAGCGATAACAGTAACGAAAAAGAGTGATTTTGATCAAAATAGCAGCAGCAGCAGCAGCAGCAGTAGCAGTAGCAGTAGTTAGTAGTAGTAGTAGTAGTAATAGTAGTAGTAGTAGTAGTAGTAGTAGTAGTAGTAGTAGTAGTAGTAGTAGTAGTCAACACTATCGTCTTCATGAGTGAAATGTCAAATAAAATCATCACAAATGCATTCAGAAGACCTGAGACTCGTGTGATGGTTTGTCGCACGAGAAGTGCTGCCCTGCGCGGCGGGATAGACCTGGTCGTTATTTAGATTGGGTGGAAATGGATTGGAAAGGACGATAGAAATGCAATGGAATGCTGTTACATAATCGAATCTACCAGAATAGCGGAAAAGAATTCATACAATTTAGACAGAAAATAACTTATACTCTATCATAGACCAAATACTTTCAGAACAAAGAAATTTAACTATGAAAAGGCAATGGTTATCCCTACTGGAACTGGAAGAGAGCCCAATAATAGTGAAAGTGTGTGGACATGACTACACTGAACATGAAGAAGGAAAAGGAGAACAAGACCAGAATATAAATTGAGAGACCAATATGTCCCTCCAAAACAAACAGTTATCCTGATGAAGTTAAATTTTATTCTGTTGAGAGAAAATCATTTACAGAAAAAGAAAGGCTATTACCACGCAGGAATAAGAATGAGGCACGAAGTAACGAACAATGGTGGCTATACGCTCTTGGAAGAATCGAAATAGGAAGACGATATGAAGTAGAGAAAACGTTGGATGAACATTTAACGAAAATTAAGGACATAACAGACTTAAACGACTTTATATACTGGGTAGGCTCTGTCTCAGTGCAAATGTGAAAGAAAAACAAGGTTCTTGAAGCATAGTTAATAAACGAGTGTCACATTAGTCTGCTGACTGTTGGCAGTTAATACTTTCCATCATAGCTAGCAAAATAAGCTGGGTTGGGTGCTTGTCTCCCCCTCGAAAATATAAGGGCACAGGAAATGTGTCAAGGCCGACAGGAAGCGGTCCAGCTTCATAGGGTTAAATAGCAGCAGTATGATTCCCTTATTAGGACTGTCACATTGAGTTGACAGTATACAACTACTTTAATAATAAACTATTCCACACAAAAAGGTAGATCAATATTATTCAAGCAGTCATTGTTGTTAAGGGCCACCAGGAAATGGATAATACGTTCTATTAAAGTATCAGTTCCAACACACTGCAATCTATCTCTAAAGCAAATAGAACATTCCAGAAGTATAAAAGAATCTGGAAATAGATCAGTGGAAAACGAACAGCCTAACAAGAGACAGCTTCATTGGGAATAATGGATATATGATACAGAATACTACATAACCTAACTCTCTGGTCTTATAGCTATATACAATTTGAGAAATAGCACTAGTTGGCACTGAACAAACATTAACTATAATAACTTTAATACAAATACAAACACAAAACTAAACCAAAACAATACTTGTATGCTCACACATTGTGCTTGGTTGTGCAGTGAAAGTACGCAATGAAACTACGACTTCTGAAAAAATATATGTAAAGCAGTTAGATTTTCTCCATAGACTTTATTTATTTGCTTATTGCAATTTAATTAAGCATTGCTGAATTTGGAACGGAATATGTCGGATTCCAAACGACTGGATAATGGTTAAAAAAGAAAATTAATGCTGACGTTTAGCAATGTAAGAATTTACAATCTTCACACGCACGCACGCAAACACACTCTCACACACTCATACACACACACACACACATATACATACATACACGCACGTGTGCACAGAGACACATATATACAACAAATGTGTATGCACAGTAACACACATAAAGACTTATGTATACATGCATATATATTATATATAGATAACTGGTGGAAAAGAAACAGAAAATGAGATAAAGGAAACCGTACAAGACAAGAAATGTCAGGTAGATTGATAAAGAGAGGAAAAGTGACGGAGAAAAGATTTAGACGGAAGAGGGAGAGAAGGGGGAGAGAAAAAGAGATTGACAAAGATGCTGAGATAGAGATTGAGAGGCTAGAGAAGAAGAGAGTGAGAGAGAGCGGAGAGAAAGAGGGAGGAAGGGGAAGGCGAGAGAGAGAGAGAGGGGGGAGGGGGG
>NC_068985.1:100184860-100189407 GCF_001194135.2 Octopus bimaculoides | reverse complement strand
GTGTGTGTGTGTGTGTGTGTGTGTGTGTGGGTGTGTTGTTAGTAGCGACGGGGAGATATTTCAGGGTTGTTTTATTCGCTTAAAGTCGACTTACCTCATGTATGTATGAATGTATGTACGTATGCATGTATGTATGTATGTATGTATGTATGTATGTATGTATGGGTATACGCATATATGTATGTGTGTATATATTTATATATTTACATACATATATGCATATCCGAGGTGAGTTCAAAATGCATCCAACTTATTTCGTGCTGTTAAAACAAATCACGCGTGGGAAAATTGCTTTCGGTGAGAGGTGACACTAATTTTTCGACGCGTGCACGAACATTTTCGCGGCTAGAGTAGAAACGCGTCTTACGCGCTCGTCAGATTTCCGTTTACACGAAAGATGACCGAATGCATCGAGCAAATACCATATCTCATCACCAGTAATGATTGTCTTCAAGAATTTTGGATCATGGTTTTCACAGTCCAGCGCGTCCTGAGAGATTACCAACCAGAATTGCTTCTGATGCTCCGCTAGCATCTTCAGGACGAATCCCTTTACAATTCTTCTCATGCTCAAATACCCCGTTTGAAAGAAAGCACTGAGCTTGTGATTCCCATTTGGGGAGCAATCTCCTAGATTCTTATACGACGGTTTTCCATGACAATTCGCCAAAACCTCTCCTCGTTTCGGCCTGTGGATGATCTGCTTGAGCGTGCGTCGCTCACCACAGAAGTACCGCCATGTTTGAATTGGTTGTACAACAATTTCGTTTGATTTTTGCCCATGGTATCATCGCCAAAGGTGTTATGAATCTTCAGGATGGTTTTGGTTTGAGTAGCGCCAAGCTTTTTACAAAACTTGATGCAAAGTCTCTGCTCGATGCGCCTGGTGACAGAATATCTGACAAGCACAGACTATATGTCTGTACTCGAGGTGAAACAGATGGAAACTGTAGTGACGTCTGGCTCGAAAATTTTGATGCATTTGCAGAAATGGTGGAAAGACTTCCTACAGAAAGGAATTTGCTCATGCGGCATTATTTTCGGCAGGAAAAAATAAAATCGTATACTTGTTGAACTCACCTCTTTCAAACAGAATATATTAATTTAGTATTTTAAAAAAATTAGAAGAATGACTGATGAATGTAGGATTTTTTGTCATGATTGAATACATAAGCTAACATTAAAATATATACAATATATGTACGTGCATTCACACGCACACGCATATACATACATATTTATAATATTTATTTATATAGTGTATATATAGTATATATGCCTACAGGTTCGTATGTGTCTATCAGTATTTTACTTCATCAGTATTTGTGTTCTATAAAATGTCTGTACATTAACAGTTATGCCTAGAAATCAATTTCTCACTTTTACTAGGTTTGCATAAAGAGAAATACGTATGTTTTCGTCAAGAGAAGAACTCAACGCAAGGAACTATGCATCTCATACATGATTGGTAATGTATATAGAAAAAGACTCGCTTCAAACTATTGAAAAATAGTCACACAGTAACAGTAATGAAATAGGTTTATCATTATTTGTAATAAGAACAGAACCAATTTCGTTGATATAACAGACATGTACACTGCATAAATACTAACTCCACAATTTAATACACATTCTTGCATTGAATTTCCATAAAAACTAAAACACGACGAAGTCAGAACTATAGTGACTTCACTCCACGTGCAAAGATATCTACCGATAACAGCAAATCCATTCTAGAATGCATACTTGACGAGAAGATGTGTGCTCACCATAGCGCAGAAATATAAAGAAAACAGGAAATTAAATCCTATTCACTTTATTCTGATTCACCGAGATAGTTTTTTTTAATCGATGGACTTCGATTACATATTAATGGCGGATTAGAAATGAACGGGCCACGTACAATGGATATAGATTCAAAAATACCAACACTGATAACATCTTCATACGTAAATTAAACATCGCACCCAAACTCGCTGCAGTAGAGATCTAACACAATACTTCGTTTCTAACCGTCGAACTTCAAAGCCATTTAGAAATTATGCCTAGTAACTACAGTATATTTATAAATCTCATTCGGGCGAAATGTTATAATCAAAACCTTGTGAATAAAATTCACAGCAGAATATCCATACTTTCGTTGAACAAGGAAATATTCGGCAGCGCATTGCCATACTGTACCAGAGACATCGAAACCAATTTACAAAAAGAGAGTTTACAATATGCTAATCAGAGTCAATTGTTATGTCTCAAAGATACTCTTGTTGTTTCACTACTGCTTTCAGTAACTCCTCCATTTTTGGTGCTATCACATCCTCGTCGCCACTGTTATGTCTCAAGCTACTGCTATCTAGCACCTTCGGATGATCTCTACTCAACAGCTACACAACTACTACTCGACACACCTACTACTCAACACACCTACAACGGCCAGATTACCTCTATTTATATGTTTTGGGAGATCCTACTTCTTCGCCTGAGGGCGTCGACACAACATCAACAATAAAATACAGACAGAAACTGCTATACAATATGACTTATAAATTCATTCTCACCAATAAGGAAACCACTCCACTGATAATGAAATATCTCCAATGAACAGTAGTGCAATACTAATAATTCTTGTTACCGTTCAACTGCGGAAATCGACGATGCTTCTACCAAATGCAAAGTTTGACCATACGTATAATAATTATAACAGCCACAAGCAATAATGTATAAAACGGAAACTACTTTAATTGAAGATATTCCCAATATAAAAATAAAGATATATCGATTCACGGCGTAGAAAAAAAAACGACTTAACCCTCTGCCTGCACAAAGCATTTTTATAAGTTTGTCCTAAACGTCGATGTATGTTTTTAAAGTTTAATTAGCTTTTGTGTTTCTTAAGCAATATAAAGCTTTCCCTTCTAAAGTCTCCTGTTACTCATATCGTTTAAAATGAATTGAGAATATGTATCATATATAACGCAAAGACGCCAGGGAAATATGTTCTGTATATCACATACCATAAAAAATAGGTCACAGAATCATCAAGTTGTGTAAAAAGTTAAATGCTAGTTGCAGTTACAGCAACATGTAAAGGAGGCTACTTGGTCATTTCCTACACGATATATTTTCGGGGTTGACCTTTAGAGCATCGAAGGGTCGAGATTCTCCTTTTACTAAGACAATGCGTTATCACAAGAACACAACACGTAGCTGGTAGTTGTAATCTGTTTCGGAATTTTTAAAGGCAATGTCGACAACGGTGTGATTTGAACAAAGTATATAATTGCAATATTGATTAAAACACGGAGTATATATTATAGATAAAACAGAAGAGCAGAAGAATTTAAGCAGTATATATATGTTCGTATTAAAGTTAAAGAAGTGATGTTTAAATTCTCAATCGCAGGATAATGCTAATACTATAGCCTGAACAGGATAAACTACACCTATTTTGCAGAAAAAAATGTAGGTGGTTAGCTGTGGGACTCGAACTCACATCTCCGTGATTACGCGTCAACGCAATAATAAAATAACATTTTAAAAACTACCTTGCTATATTATGAAATGCTGTTTAAACTAAACTGTTTTCGTTTAACTTTATTTCACTAAAATTAATCTTTGCAAAATTGTTGATACCTTTATCACTTGGCTAAGGTAGAACTTTCTCGAACAATTTTTGTTCGTTTTCATCTCATTCTCCTTGAGAAAACACGCTATCATACATAGAAATAGCAAATAGTTAAGATCTGATAAGCTGGGTGAGATTAGAAATTATTGTATCTATTTGATATGGCGTTTCTCTATTTGTCATTTTACTAAGTGTGAGAACAACGCGATTCACAAGGAATCAAATAAAAATAAATCCCGAAGCAGGAAAAGGAGAAATAATCTCACGATATACAACTGAGTCAAGCCAGCAATCATGAAAAACGTCTGAAACAGAAATAAATCAGAATTGGGTACTTAATCGTTTCAAAAGCTTTCTTCACAAATAAATTAACTCTGTCAGGCAACTTCCGGAAAGACATACGAAATGTTGCGATAAAGCGAAAAATGATATTTCTCCACAAATGATTGTTATAAACCTGTCAAACCTAGATTCGAATAACTTTAGCTGAATAGGAAAATATTAAAACATTACCTTAGGACCAATATGATATAAAACATCTTCTCTGCTATGATACACATACAATATTGCGTTACAGACATAACCGCAAGATAATCCAGGCTTACAATAACAGAAGTAAGTTTAAAACGATAGTAAGAGAACTATCGTGCAATTCGGAAGGAAATCTTATATGTACTATTACGCATACAAAATATGCAGGCTCTAAGAAGTAAACACCTCTCATTATATAAATTAATGACGTATTAGCGATATTAAACTGCCCCAAATTTACATGGATATACGAATTATCAACAGTCTATTGAACTGTACACTTAGTACCGTACACACATACACACGCACATATATATATATATATGTATATGTAATATAGGTATATTTATATATGTGTATATATATATATATATATATATATATATATAATGAT
>NC_068985.1:100183390-100184262 GCF_001194135.2 Octopus bimaculoides | reverse complement strand
CGCAAGATAATCCAGGCTTACAATAACAGAAGTAAGTTTAAAACGATAGTAAGAGAACTATCGTGCAATTCGGAAGGAAATCTTATATGTACTATTACGCATACAAAATATGCAGGCTCTAAGAAGTAAACACCTCTCATTATATAAATTAATGACGTATTAGCGATATTAAACTGCCCCAAATTTACATGGATATACGAATTATCAACAGTCTATTGAACTGTACACTTAGTACCGTACACACATACACACGCACATATATATATATATATGTATATATATTTATACAAATAAAGATAAGATTGTTATTTAAAATACCGATCATATCAAATGGCTAGCATGGGGATAAAACCCTCATAGGTAATAATTACTTTTAGAATTATAATTAAGGGTATCTAAGAGATACCACCATGCAAGATATCCGGGATCTGAAATTACCAATAATTTTTTGCTAGTTTATTTTGTCTTTTTGTCATCTCTCCTGGTGGTGTATGAACATTTAATGTGGTTTTACAATCAAGGTTTGACTGCTATATCTAGCATGGTGGTATCTTAGATACCCTTAATTATAATTTTAAATTGTATGTATATTATGTAAATATATACATATTCATTTATTGTATTACTTGTTTTAGACATTTGACTGCAACCATGCTGGAGTACCACCTTTAGTCAAGCAAATCGATCCAAGGATTTATTCTTTGAAAACCTAGTACTTATTCCATCGGTTACTTTACCGAACCGCTAGATTACGGGGACGTAAATACACCAGCATTGGGTGTCAAGCGATGTTGGGGGTGGGGAAAAACACATACACACACGCACGCGCATATATATATATATATATATATATATATATATATATATATATA
>NC_068985.1:100181901-100183006 GCF_001194135.2 Octopus bimaculoides | reverse complement strand
ACACACACACACACACACACACACACACACACACACACACACACATATATATATATATATATATACGTGTATATGTATATATATGTATATATGTGTGCGTGCGTGTGTACTTGCGTTTGTGTCTATGCATGTATGTATGTATTACTAGTGATACAAAGCAGAAATAATCACGGTATATACTAGAGAACTGGCTTCATTTGTAGGCAAATAAGAAATGACATAGGCTAATATCTAACATCTAGCAGAGAAGCACGAATGTGTCAGCAAGTGGTAGCAAAGCGATATTGAAAACTTTATATTAAGATTGAAGCGGAAGTCCGAATATCAAAAGAAATCTTAGGACGGAATGTGAAAATCTTGTCTCAGTGAATCTGGTAGTTAAACATGAAAGCCATACATTATATATATGTGTGTGTGTGTCTGTGTGTTTATATGTGTGTGTGTCTGTGTTTGTGTGAGTGTGTATCTATTTATACACCCCCACGCATATATATATATTTATATATATATATATTATTAAATGAGAATACAGTAGAATTTGCTGAGACACCTAGACTTTCGTACTGGAATATGTTTGAAATTCAGCTGTATGATGATGATGATGATGATATCACTACTACTACTACTACTACTACTACTACTACTACTACTAATAATAATAATAATAATAATAATAATAATAATAATAATAATGATGATGATGATGATGATGATGATGATGATGATGATGATGATGATGATGATGATGATGATGCTAATAAAACGAAATATACATCTAAAATGTTGTCGTGAATTTCCTTGGAATGGTCTACAAATTTCCGTTAATGTCAGGTAATTGCAGTGCATGAATTTCAAATCTCTTTAATACAATGGAAAGTGAACCAGAAATGTGTGATATTTGTGCAGATAGACAAAATCTACTCATACAAACAGATGTGTACATAAAGTGCATGCATATATGGATGTAAGTATGTATGTAGGTGTGTATTTATGTATGTATTAATGTATGTGTGTATATATATATATATATATATACACATAAACGCACACAAGCATATATATATATTATATATATATATATTATATATATATATATATATATATA
>NC_068985.1:100171377-100181382 GCF_001194135.2 Octopus bimaculoides | reverse complement strand
TATATATATATATATATATATGGTTGTCTGTATTTGTTGTTTGTGTCTGTGTTTGTCCCTACACAATCACTTCACAACCGATGTGAATTATAACAAGGGCGTGACTTGTGAAAAAAGATCCATGTACTCCCACTCAGGAACTGGCAAAAGAACTTCAAGTTAGCCAGAAAACTGCCTGTGGTCATTTGCAGGCATTCAGAAAATCAAAAAACTCCACAAATGTGTATCTCACAATTTAAATAAAATCAGAAAATGCGTTGGTATAGAATTTGCTCGGCGTTACCTCTCCGTAATCAGACCGATACATTTCTCGATCGTATTGTAACTTGCTATGAAAAGTGGATTCTGTACAATAATAAAACAAACGTTCTTCATGGTGGCTGGACCAAAATGAAGTACCGAAAACCTTCACTAAACCCGAGCACTTCAAAAAGAAGGTTATGGTGACTGCTTGGTGGTGTACTGCTGGACTCATCCACTATAACTTCTTAACACCCAGAGAAACCATTACTGCAGAAACATATTTTCGTGAAATTGCCAAAACGAACTAAAATGTGATACTCCTCCGTCCAAGACTGGTCAACAGAAGAGGACCAATTATTCTTCATAAAAATGCTCGACCACACCTTTCACTAATGACATTCTAGAAGTTGAGGGAACTTGGCTACGAGGTTCTTACCCATTCAGCTTATTCGCCAGACCTTTCTCCTATCGACTACTACTTTTTCAAGCACTTTGATGGTTTCCTACGAAAGAAGGAGTTAAAAAAATCAGGCTAATGCTGAAAGTGCGTTCAAAGAGTACATCAACTCCAGAAATCCAAACTTTTGTGTTACTGGAATAAACAAACTTGTAACTCGTTGGCAAAAATGTGCTGATTGTAATGGTAGTTACTTTGATGAATAAAACTTTCGCATTGTTGAAATATATTGTGATGAATTTCATGTTTCAAAATGTTGCTTAATTTTTTTTCTCACCCTGATATATATGTATGCGTATCGAAGTTTCGATGAGCTAAGCAATCCTCGGTCTGGTGGTTGCACCTCGGAATTCACTGTCAACAAAAGGTTTTTTTTTGGGGGGGGGGGGTTAAGAGTAATAAGTTCGTACTGTACAAAAATATAAAGTAACACAGATTTATGTAAAACGTCTGTAATATAACTGAATATAGAAGCAACCATTAATACTAATACATACATCCCCCACCACTCACATCCATATATATTATCATTGTATAAGGTAAATTAAATGACCATTTCAACTCTTGGCAAAGAACGTACCATTTCTTTTCTGCTTCAAAATATACCTAACGGCTCAACGGAAAGCAACAGCTAACCGCTTTAGAAAAGCAATCAGAAAATAACATTTCCAACAGCACTTCAAATCGGAATTTTAGTGGAATAGCAATTTGAGCACTTAGAGCGCATACCTTTTTATTCGAGTCACCCTGCACAATCTTATTTCTGTTAGGTAACCGTTAATAACGTACGTCACTATTTCATTTTACAGTTAGTCACAATGTTTTTGGTGGAAGTTATTACTCAAATTTATTAAGACCTTTAAACATTTCCAGCAGTATATTAACGTCAGCCTTGAATTATCGCTTGTACCTTGAGACGTGTAATCTTGTGAATTGATGTAAAATTGCGGAAGTTTATATAGTAAACTTGTTTTGTCTAAGAATAATATGACTGTGGTTTTCTTACGTGGTGAAGCCGAGCATTTTCTAATTTCTTCCTGAAGCAAATACATATAGTTTCATAGCGATGGCTAGTAAAAGAGGATTTACCACAAATTAAAGAAGTTTTAGTTACATTTAAATTATATGTCGGCTTCAGTCATTACGTCTCAAGTTTATATATTTGGGGTTTGTAATTGAGAAAGATATCTTTTTAATTCAAGTTTTTTCTAATATATTAGCAAACATTTCTGGATAATTTGGAGAGGTGCAATTTGTGTTTTGATTTATGCAATTTTTAATCATGTTTTCAACTATTCCGTACTTAGTAAATATTCGTGTAACATATCTTTGTATCTTATGGTTATTTTTAATGCTTACTGGTTGAAGAGCATACATTGGAAGTTGAACACATAAATATTCATTGACATAAACGCTAGTATGCGTAGGAGCATCTAAACGCAGGGAAATTGTATTGAACCATTCATACCAAACAAGTACATGTAGCAGCTTAAGAAAAAGAGTATAGAAATAGCATATAAAGAATATATAGGAAATCGTACATATAAAAATGCATATACATATTTATACATATGAAGTACGTGTTAAAACACACATACAGTATATACAAATATACTGGTGAATCATGTTTTATGCATTACATATTACATAGATAGAAATATTAATAGATAGATAGATAGAGAGATTAGATAGATAGATAGATAGATAGATAGATAGATAGATAGATAGATAGATAGATAGATAGAGGGAAGGAGGGAGGGAGAGTGAGGCGGGAGTGTAGCGTGAGAGAAAGAAGAAAAGAAAACGGAAAATAAAAGGTATAGAAAGGTGAAAATGTGAGTGTACATGCATAAATATGGAGGACGGATGTACAAAAAGTGCTGAAAAAAGCTGTATGAAAGCATATTAATGGAAGGAGGGAAGGGCGGCGCTGATGTTGTATAGAGACGAAGCGCATAGATAAAGGGCTAGAGTGGTGAGAAAAATATGCCTTGGCGAAAATTGTAGACGGGAAATTATAGAAAATATAGCAACTATTAAACAAGTTAAGATGAAGATGTGAAAACCGAAAGGGAAATAATAGAAATTTTTGAAATCGTAAAGGGAGTTCTACCCTCAGTGTATAATGAAGAGGTACAGAACGTCCCTTTCATGCATATCTACACATACGCACCTTCGTTATATAAGGAAACATTATGAATTTTACTAAGTGGAACATAGAGTATAGATGCATGATTGTGTAAATTGTCTATGTGAATAAATTTGTGCAGTGTTTACCTCCATATCTGCTCACTTGGATTCTCTTTTTAGCTATTCTTTACCCCGCTGACTTGGCCCTAGGTAACGATTTTGGCGTCTAAGTCTAACTCTTTTGAACACTAAAAAGGGTTTTCTATGTAGATACTCTCTCAATCTCATCTGTTAACTCTCTCTGTATATGCACTACACACATATACACACATTGCATACGCAGACGTAATTCAAATACAAGCACGCCCCACACGTATATTTACACACGCGCATATACACACACGCGCGCACACACACACACGCAGAGACGCCTTGAGCTATATATAAATATTGATATGATCGATAACACTGATAGAACACATAATAATAACAGAAGTAATAAAAAATTCTATAGAATCTCATTTATTTTATTTGAACACAATACCCTAGGGCTGTACTTCTTCGTAGGTGGTATGTGCTTCTTTGTCTGAAAGTTTCGCTTTCAACATTTAAGTAGGTGCTAGGGTCCATTGAGCCCTCCCCGGATAGGCGACCTTTACGCATTATAGATCATCCAGTTAATGGAATAATTGATGAACCACATTTTCACTTCCAATGTGTAGAAGGAGGGCTCAAATTTGTTCCGTTTGTTTCAATTTACAAGGAAGAAATATGGATATTGACTCTTTTTTTCAAGTGATGCTATCAGTATTAAGAAATCTAGCTGACCATCTACTCCGCGTTTCGAAGGCCTGTCCTTGCCTTCGAAACGCGGAGTAGATAGAACAGAGACAACTGATGAAGGGAAATATTCTTTATGTTGCATGTCTCTTTTCTCTGTTTGCTTTTGTTTTTCGCTGTTCGAAAAAAAGTTCGTTTTCTGTCTTCGTCTTTATGTTTCCGTTTCTCATTGTGTTTAACGTTTTTTGTGATGTCCTGTACACATATATGCATGTATGTATATATATAGATGTAGGTATGTACATATATGTATGGATATATGCATACACACACACACACACACACATATATATATTTATATATATATATATATATATATATATATATATAGAGAGAGAGAGAGAGAGAGAGAGATAGATAGATAAATAGATAGATAGATAGATAGATAGATAGATAGATAGATAGATAGATAGATAGATAAATAGATAGATAGATAGATATGAATGAGTACATATGTTTATATATTTGGTTGTTTTTGTGTGTGTGCTTGTGAGTATGCATTGCCTTCTGAATTTTTTAATGTATTCCGTATGACCGGTACAGACATGTTTTTCGAAATTTCCGAGTCCTTTGACCTCGTTCACTCTGAAAGTTTCAGACTAGTATCATAGTTGTGAATATGTTAACTCTTAAAAAAAATTACCACCGTTATTTTGTGATTATATGCCTATGACTAGACAATGTGTTAATTCCAATATATTTGTGTGAGAATTAACAAACTTGCTTTTTCAACGTCTACTCATTGATGCTGTTTTTTGTTTTGTTTATGAATGTGAAATTCAGCTAATATATGTATGCACAAATGCATTACATATTATTTGCATATATTCACTTATATTAACATACAGTAAGTACTGCAATATAATTTCATTCGTGTTTATAATTCCATTCATGTTTATTCGTAGCTAAAATAAAAGGATTTTCGTTGGTTTCGGCGATGAACTTTCCATTACTGAATCAACCGAAATTCCTGCTAAATAACATAGTGTTCTAAAATGATGCATCATTAATATCATCGTAATGTAAAATGAGTATGGAGAGTGTGAGCTAAGGTTGGTAGTGTTAGTTACTATCCTATAATTTACAATCTCTCCGATAGGGTTTCCGAGTTATTTCACTCAAAAGATGTGCCTCTCTCGATGTTCGTATAATTCATAATTGCTCCCCAAGATGTCATGCAATAAAACTTCACGCGGTGGTTCGGGATATCAAAGCGAATATCCTAACCAATCTCCAGTGTTGTGTCGTCGATATATATACATACACATAGTCTCAAATCCACAAAGATTTGTAAGCACATACTCGCATATGTTTGTGTGTGCGTGCGCGAGGGTGTATGTGCGAGTGTGTGTATATGTGTGTATTTTGTGTGAGTGTGCATGTGTGTGAGAGAGGAGGGATGAAAGATTGCTTCTATATGTACATATACGCTAACACAAAATAAGACCTTAAGAATGGCTTAAATGAAGAAATGATGCACAATATATTCAAATATTTTCATCTACTTATATATTCACATCCACTGACATATTTGCATGGACCGACACGCATCCAAAATCTGCATTAAACTTACTTAGGTTGGGTATAGCATATAATACAGATATTGAGGAACGAAGAAATTGTAGGAGGCAAAACATGATACAGTAAATAGATTTTTATTTCAATACAGTATTCGGACATTCCAAAATTATATAAAAAATACATTCCTGATAAAGTAGATGACATAAAGTCATATATCCATATGTATAAAATGGTATACATACACGCATGCATGACAGACGTTTTGAATGCTTCTTCAGAGATTAAAGCTCTAAGGTACCTGGAACAAATACGAGACCTGATCAATAAGTATCTGGAGTGTTGACATAGTAACGAAGTTCAACCACACAGAGTAAATTTGATGCAGATTTTCTGCTCAACCTTCTCTCGCATGGTCAATGCGACGATTACACGGTACACACGTTCCTTCTATACTCAACCTATCTAAGTACGTTTAATGCACAAAGCCTTGTAAACGATATGACATCTTTGTTTGCAGGTAAGGAATGAGTTTGAAAATATGATTTTTACAATGGCTTACTTTACGTGGCCAATCAATTTGCTTAAAGTAGGTTACAAAAATCCTCTAATTTACCTCATATTCTCTTGAAAACGAAGACATTATATAATACAGCACAGTACTAAATATATGCCATATAGAATATGAACGAGGTGGCCATGACTGGAAAATCATTGGTCTCAAGTAATCCTGTTTTCATATTTACACCATATTTACACCATATTTGTTAAGATCTAAATCAACAACATCTCCTCCTTCCAAAACATCGCATCTTCCCACAACATCTCTTGGACAACAGTAGCTATAATTAGCTGCATCATGGAAAACTTTTGCTTTTCATGAATATTCCATCATCTAATAAATTGTATGGAATCAAATAACAATTTATAGATCCAAGCATAAGCATATTCAAATATAGTCGAGTAAAGAATGTATTTGTCTTCACTCAATCATTGCTGCCACAAGAAAAGCAAACAATAAATTTTAAAATATGAGGTAAGAATGATAAGATCCACAGCGTCAATAATGCTATGGAATTGTTTTTCTATTTTTATAATCAACTGGTATTTTTATAGATATGTAAATTAAATATTCGAATTAATTTCATCCCTAGTTTTGTCTAATATATATAGATATATAAATATTATAATGAATACGTTATTTTAGTAGGAAATATAATAAATGCAGTCATGAAAATAAAAATGTATTGTAATAAACACATCCAGGCTGAGACATATGCATACATAAATATACGCGCACTTATACACACACGTATGCATGTGTGTGTACATATTTATACATGCATGTATGTGTGTGTGTATATGTGTGCAAATTGGGTTTTGTGCGTGTATGCGTATGTTTGTGCGCCAGCATATTTTTGCATACACATATATAACTACACTAATTGAAGAATTGCCAACTATTTTAATTTTGACACGCTTCCAAATTAAATTATTAAAAATGAAAACTTTACTTTCCTTATCAAATTGACGTAATATAATTACGTAAAATTCGTCAGAGAAAATGCTTTTGATATATTACTAAAAAGTAGAACGTGGATACTGCATTTTAGTAAAGATTCTGAATGTGATGTAATTACTTCCATATGGAAGCCCATGTGAGACATGTAACTTCCTATAATATTTTCAGCATCTAAAATCAATACGTTTAGAAAAAATTACTATCCTGAAACTGAAGAGTACTGAAATATTTTTTTCTGATTAGAGATATTTAAGTTATTAACATATTGATAAGAGAAATTGTAGAAATAGTAGGTTTTTAAAAAGCCCTTATGAGACTGATGAAAAGAAGGAAATTTTCATTAGGAGGAATAACTGGTTTTTATGATTGCAACAGAGTAGAGTCGCTTGAAACAGCCATTGGTTAATTAGTAGCATGAAGCTGGGCTAAGGATGAAGCCTATCGTAACCCCACCCTCAAAGCAAAGAGCAACATTCGGCCCTACGTTTCCCTTCCCAGGGTTTATAATAGAACATACCAAGCAGTGGTGTTGAACGCAAAACACGCAGTTTCAAGAGAATTTCTTAACTATAAATGAATGCATTTTTATCCAAATATAATTTAACACTCAAAATATTGTTGTCAAAGGTATTTTATGAATGATTGTCGTTTATGCTTTACTTATTTCAATTATTGGACAGCGATCAGGCCTGGACATTGACTTCAACGGCCTCATCTCAGAAATTGACCCCGTTACCGGTTCTATAAGTCTTGTATTTATTGTAGCGTTCTCTTCTAAGGAACCACTAGGTTACGGGTAACTTTGCAATCTAGTATGGATTGCCAATCGGTGTGTGTGTGTGTGGGGGGGCAAAAGTAAACGCAAAGGCACGCATACACATACATAAATATATACATACATAGGTCCATACATACACATGCCGTCAACATCATACATGCAGACATAGAAGACCATTTAAAATTTCATTTTGAACCATTACTTCTACATTTATGTCGGTCGACTCTTCCAGCCTAAATCAATAACTGGTATATTTTTCCTATTATAAATATGAATTACACATTTTACTAACTAAAGTACCGTTATTCAGATCAGATTTAAAGGAAAAAAAAGCATACACCTTATACCACGTGGAAGTTCACTAATACGATCACGACTGAAAATAATAGCAACACCACCGACAAACAACACTACAGCACCAGTAATCTATCTGAGAGGACGTAAGTACTCCTCCCACTTTACTCGGATTCTACATTTAAACCAAGATCTACTTCGGTGTTATGCAAAAGCTCACAAAGACCTTTCTATCAGAGATATGAAGCAGTCGAAAAAGCTGTGATGAAGCTCACCTTAACTTAAAGACATTCACTAGAAGCAACTTCGGCAACAATTATAGTTCTTTGTAAAGAATGGCTTGATCTCGTGATGTAAATCGATTTTCTCAAAACACTGAGAAAAGGAAATCTCCACAGAAATAGTGATATCAATAGGCCCAACCAAAGAATAGATAAAGGAGGCAGAGGCTTGGGATCAGTGCAAATAGCTTTCGAATATCGTATAGTCTCTCTCATACAGCACTTGGTAAATAGCAGCAGCAAAAATAAACATATTGAATTCGTGCTGAAAAGTAAAAAAAAACAATATCCTATACTTTGGCAGTGAGCTACTAAGGAAGTGTTCTCTTCATCATGTCCTTCCATACAACCCCAAATTAGCAGTAATAACGTATCTCAATGAAGAACGCTCAGCATACCAAAAAACGGACCATACATGGGTATGTTTCCTGAAGAGTTGAAGACAGCAATATTGACATCGAGTGAAGCTTCTCTTGGAGACGCGGTCGCTACATCCTATGTATTTGCAATCCTAGAACAGGAAATTACGACGAAAAACCTAATAAACGGAGATAGGGAAGCGTCGAGTCCGAATATGCAAACCAAAACGTACATTATATCAAATTTCTCAGGAAGATATCACACATGTCATTTCCAGCTGCTTCAAAAATCATCAAAGTACCACAAAAATGTTGTGGAAACAATATGCAATGTCATGCGGAGTAAAGACTGTCCACGATAAATTCACAAAATCCTCTTGGTATTTAATAGGAACATAACTATCAACACGAGGAATACTGGTGGTACATTCCCATGAAACCATTTATCAATTGTAAGCACATGTCGGATATTGCTGTTTGAGACAGACGTGTAAATGTGAGTACCATCATGGTACCGTCATAGATAACCTGCTGATGTGAATGTCTCTTTATAATAAAAGAGAATGAGGATAACTACGGTCAACTACTTCTTAACCTCCAGCTCCTACATCCAGGTTACAGATTTTTATTTACTGTAATAATTGGTGTCCTTGATTTTGTGAGAAAATGCCTAATTGGCAGTCTGGATAAGCATGCATTTTCAGGAAAGAAAATTTAACCAAGTAACTCGTACATAACAAATAGAATCTGTAAGTAGAACTGTAAAAATATTTAAGGGTTTGCTGAAGTTTAAAATGTGAGTTTGTTTTCGATATCTATACTCCAAGGAAGGAGCTTTGTATTTTTGTTAGCCACCAGCTCTTGCCTCAGAGGAACAATTTGAACAATTATATACAGAAGAGAAGCATCATACATGTATATACATGTTTGTTGATCATTAAAGAGTGAAAATAAATATCACTTGCTAATATTAATACTGCTCTTGTCGCTATCAAAATACTCTCTCTCTCTCTCTCTCTCTCTCTCTCTCTCTTTCACTGGCACACACAATACACAGTGCAACAACAAACATACATACATGCATACATACTTACATACATACATACATACATACATACATACATACATACATATATACATACATACGTACATGCATACATTAAGTGACAGACATGTGTACGTTACAACAGCACGACGCAATATTTGGTATTCACAGAAGGCGTGTCTCTCATGAGATATACATGAAATGCCTATATAGAATCACATCGCTCTCATTATCAGATTTATCAGTTTTCTCTTTCTGGTTAAACCCCGGGGGTTATTTCGACCCACGGGACCTATTTTCAACGTTTTCCAACCGTGATAAACTCAACGTTCTGTGCATCGGAAATTACATTATTAAATGTTTCTATACCTAAGCCTGTATTACGCGCTTTTAACGTAGATGTAACAGTTAAAAGCATATAATTTAGTGACCACTTAAAGATCATACAAAATTAGTTCTTAATTTTGATGCATGAGTGGTGAATCTCGTTCTCATAATTGTATGCTGAGGGTAAGTCTGATAGAAAACGCATATATAT
>NC_068985.1:100162319-100171286 GCF_001194135.2 Octopus bimaculoides | reverse complement strand
ATATATATATATATATATATATATATATAAATATTTCGAAGTAAGCACCACTTCACCATACAGCGTAAAACATTCTAATAATGGGTTATATATCATACGTTTGTACTTGAAATCATAGATAATCGACTTGGTATCATAGACAGAATTCTGTTCAACGGTTAATTGTAGAGTTCATCCGTGTTGATACCCTCTGTTGCTTCACAGTATTCCGACGAAGCTTTCATTGCACATAGTATCTTTTGTGTGATGCGTTTGAAACTAGGTTCTCATGATAAAATGATTGAAACTTTTCATCGGATCGGAGATTATATCGGATGGATGATTAGAAAAAAAATGCAAGATTAATAATATCAGGGTTTTTTCAATCTATAATATATTACCTCAGTGATACAGAAAGACCATGATTTCACAAAAGTGTTCCGTTAAAGGAGAAAATGTTAACTTTGTTATATTCAGTAGCAATCAATATGTATGTAAATCAATCAAGCAAAATATTCCGCAGTTTATATACTCGTACAACATTCATGTTGCTGATATGAGAACACGATCCTTGCAACACACTGATATGTATCAGATTGATACGAGCAATACTGTTTAACCACTTGCTTAGATTTGATTTTTTTTTAATATATGGTTCTCAATGTCACTAGAGGGTTATATAGCAGTTATAAATTTTCGTGATATATGGTAGCAAATGGCTCTTCAATAAATTACATTTATTAAGGTTTAAAACAAACTACATGCAACAGTTCTGTCTGTCTGTCTATCTATCTATCTATCTATCTATCTATCTATCTATCTATCGATCTATCTATCTATCTGTCCATCTAATTTAAAATATTAACGAAGACACAACTTGTTAGGTGTCAATGTTGCTCAAATAACTTCCAATCAATGTAACTTAGGGTCTTAAAAACCATGACATCTTATATGGTTACACACATTTACTCACAATTCGTTCCTTACAGCATGCGAAAGAATTTCTGTCACTTAGTGTCTATGCGATGTAAATATTTACCTGAACAAATCTATTCAATGACGGGTTATTCATTTTCATTCTTACTGCAGCAAATTTATGCGCCTCACGTAAGTAACATGCCAAATGACCTACTGTTAATACTAAAATGTGAGGTTTTAATTCTTCAAATATTCCACTGAATCTTTTGTATTAGATATATGAATTCTTTTATATTTCTTGAACTCTCATTTCCCCTGTAACATCAGAACTACAGTTAATAATAATTTCCATTAAGAATTACTATTCTTTTACATATCACCTAATAATCACACGACTGTAGAACAGTCAAGTCTATAGACTATACGTAGATAAATGCAGAAATACATTTTAACATATGCTTAGTAAATTCAGTACATAGTTACTGTATCTCAAACACCGTTTCGTGTTTTATTTACAACAAGACTATTTGAACACTGAACGTCTGTTTGTTCCATTTCTGTTTGATGTGCACACAACTGTTAGTCGACTGAGAACTTTCGCCTTTGCTATGTCGAAACTTGTTGCGCTTGTGAAGACGTATGGGATAAAAGATAATGTCGTTGATATGTTTGAGCTGGGAAATCTGTGAAATACGTATATTTTGAATAAGAAACTTTCAGAATGGTTGATCAATGGTCACCCTCTCACAGAAGTATTTGATTTGCGAAATATTTATATACATATAACCTTCAAGTTTTCAAGTTTTCCATTGTGTGTGTGTGTGCGTGTGTGTGTGTATACAGATGCATACGCACCACTAGCTGAGTATCCCGTCGTTGCCTGGTAATTTTCACAATAGAATCCCTTGCAGAACTTTCAGAATAGCACACCCACATAAGTTGTATTTTCTCTATTTCATAGCGATTTTTGCAAATTTGCTTTTCTACCACACTCCTGCAAATAATATGTTAAAGCTTTTTATGAAAAAAAATTGAAACTTTATTAATAGCCCCTCCCACTCGTTTTATCTTTGCACGCACATAATCAAAACATCCTTCCTATTTAAAGATAGTAACGTGTAGTTTGATCGAAAATTAGCGCCTGTTCCTAGGAGTTCACTTCAAAATGTTTATTTTGTGGAGCATAAGCAACATAAGTCTCATGAATAGAAAAACTAGTGCTACGATAAGGGTGTATAAAGTGTGTGAAATTAATATAAAATAGTGACAACATCACAGGGAACCTGAAACTCAATACACATTCAAAATGTTGGCATAAGTATCTTAAAGATGCCGAGCAGATTTTCACTCAATTTGCATGGCATAAATCAAAGCGATCGATATCCGAAGCTTGCCATATGCGAATATTCTATTTAAAAAGACAAATGTTTAATACGTGTTTAATGGGAAGGACATTAGGAAAAGCTCCATTGAACCGTGACTTAATAAATATGATAAACGCTGGTGAATAAAAAAGAATAAGAATATCAACGAAGTTATGGATTTCAGATTTATTTGTCGTTGAATGAATATTTCGATCATCAGCCAATGAAATATTCAAAAACGGTGATCAGGCATGTAAATTCATTTTCTGTTTTATCGTCTAACATTATAGGAATTAAGAGGAAACAATCAAATATCTTCGGCATGTATTATATAAAAGAATTGTATTTTATCATATAAATAATAACACTTCTAAAATTTACATAACTGTATTTTTAACATATGCACCAACAATAACTAATCTAAATAAATGTGCACTAGATTTGTTGTAGTTATAATACTTGAAGTTAATAGCTTTCAAAAATCGATATGCTTTAAAGAAAATTGCTGCCCTAAAGTTCATTGTGGCGTATGTAAAGATTAGGGAGTAACGGTTTAATGTACTACATCGACGCTGTTTAGTGTTAAGGGAGGTTAATTATTTACAGACAGCTTATCCATTTTATTCCTAATTTCTATCAGTTTTTCCTTTATCTATCTCGTGTTACAATAATTAGAAGCAAGAAATCCCCAGCCCATATTTAACTTGATAAATCCCTCTCTTTATCTTTGCGTAACTTGCTACATTAAGATTCAATAGTGTCACAGAAGCCGCGTTGGAATTAATCTCACAGTTATGAGAATGATAAATATTTATTTATTCAATGCACTGGTAAGATAAATAATGCTAATTGCTTAGCCTTTCGTGATTAGAACTACCGTTTAGAAGTTGAAAACTTAATTTTCGAAGAGAGTTTCGTGAATTTCCAATCAAAGAGCAAGAGTAAAATCAGATACGTGAAGTGCCAACAACAAGTGATGAGTTTCGAAGAAGTATTGAGTCATACACATATACGGACATACAGACTACATTATGATATTGATAATTATTATTACGTAAAGACTATAAAGTTGTTATTCTATGTTTCAGGCTTCCGTATATACATACCAGTAAAGAAACAACACTGAGTTACATTACACAACCTAAATGCATGAACATAAAACGATAGATTTTTTAGCAGCCGGAAGTAACCTTAGTACAAAGTTCCATTCTATACATAATACTTAACGTAAACGGTGTAGCGAGCCACTCGAGACAGTATCATGTATAGACTTAGAGGCATAACAATCAATGATTTATAAGTGGCAGAGTAAAAGCGTCCACAATCAGTGGTGGAATTGCTAAACTAAGATACAGTAAGTATCCATTAACAAACGCGGGCTTTGAGAAATTCAGCTTCTGCTGTCCCCACATCAGAATCAGCAAAACCATGCCGTTTCTAGTACACCTTTCCTATTAATGACGCTCAAAGACGCAGAAATCTGTATTTATTAAATCTGCCGCCGCTGGTGCAGGACACTTCTCGTCTATTTTGATACACTTCTGTATTTCTTTTCAACATACCTCTATACGAAGCGCTGTCGCGATGCGAATATTGCAGTTTTTGTGGCTTTCAACATTATATATGATATACAGAAGTCTATCATAAATAATGGAATAGAAATTTATAATTACTGAGACGACATAATATCTTTATAGGTTGTAAGGATAATTTTCTCAATTTAGACATAATTGAGTAATATAGATTTAATAAAATATCCTAATTTTTCATATTAAATAGCTGATTGCTCTCCATATATGGATTATATTATGAATTATGAAGGAGTTTGATAAACTAAATCAATATTTGGATATTTATGCTGCTGAATATGTAAATAAATCCATAAGAAAGAGGTTCAGTATGCGTTCGATCTTATTATCAATAACGGATACTTATGTTAATATTATTATGCATACCGAGAAAGCGGTGAACTGCCAGGCCGGGCGAAATGCTTAGCGGTATTTCGTCTGTCGTTACGTTCTGAGTCCAAATTCCGCCGAGGTCGACTTTGCCTTTCATCCTTTCGGGGTCGATAAATTAAGTACCAGTTACGCACTGGGGTCGATGTAATCGACTTAATCCGTTCGTCTGTTCTTGTTTGTTCCCTCTATGTTTAGCCCCTTGTGGGCAATAACGAAATAGGTATTTCGTCTGCCGCTACCTTCTGAGTTTAAATTCAGCCGAGCTCGACTTTTCCTTTCATCTTTTCGTGGTCGATGAAATAAGAACCAGTTAAGCACTGGGGTCGATATAATCGAATAGCCCCCTTCCTCCAAAGATGTTTCAAGGTCTTGTGCCTAGATTAGAAATAATTATTATGTACACCAAGGTGGCGAGCTGGCAGAATTGTTAGCACGTCGAGCAAAAAAGGCTTAACATCATTTAGTCCGTATTTCCATTTTGAGTTCAAATTCTACCGAGGTCGACTACACCTTTCATTCTTTCAAAGTCGATAAAGTAAGCAAGAGCTGTTCACTCGTATTACTAGCCTTGTACTAAAATTTGAAACCAATATTATTATTATATGAGGTTGGAAACTAAGTTCCGCCGTTTTGTTTTTTAAATTAAAATTGTTTTAAAAGGTTTAATAAAAATAACAACTAATTAATCAATAATGTATTTACCCTTGTTGTATACAACTTCTTCCCAACGTTCAACAAGATTTTCAATACCTCGTTGGTAGGAATCACCCGATTTCGACTCGAAAAATTGATCCAACTAAGCTCTCAATTCTGCATCAGTATTGAACGAAACTCCGCGCATAGCATTTGAAAGATCTCGAAAGAGGTGGAAATCCGTAGGTGCCAAATCAGGAGAATATGGCGGGTGTGGCAGCACTTCCCAGCCATGAGCTTGAATGGCTTCCTTGGTCATATTGGCGATATGAGGGCAGGCGTTGTCGTGCAGCAGAACTCCATGCTGCCGATTAGGTCTTTTCTCTTGAATAACCGTGTTGAGTCGTTCTATGTGTTGAACATAGAGTTTCGCGTTGACCGTTAGGTTCCGTTCAAGCAATTCGTAATGGATAATCCCTTCCCAGTCCCACCATACGCTTGTGTCCATGAGTTGGGCGTTGACGATCAAGCAAACTAGCGGAGACAATGGCTCATTGATTTTTGTTGTTGTCACTTAGAGCATGCAGAACCCATACTCCATACTTCTGACCTTTCCCATCGAGAGAAAATGCTTTTCTAAAGCAGTGTGGGAGCATTCCATTTTCTCTGCCAGTTCCCTTGTCATTTGACGAGAATTTTCGTGCAAAAGTTAGTTTAATCGCTCTTCCTCGAACTCAACTGGATGGCCAGAGCGAGGTGCGTCTGTGAGGTCAAAGTTTCCACTTTTGAACTTGGCCTGCCAAGCACGAGCAGTTCGTTCAGCTATAGCACCCTCTCCATACACAGCACAAATATCGCGAGCAGCTTTTACAGCCTTAGAACCTTGATTAAATACAAAAAGAAAGAGGTGTCAAAAGTGCTCATTTTTCTTAAATTGATATTCCATTTGTCTGAAAATAAGCAAAAATTAACTAAAATTAACTATAAAAAAATATATTCCAAAATCATTCAAAAATAGAATTCTCGAAAAAAAAATAGATTCCAAAATTTAAAAACGTAATAAATTCCGAAATTTAAAAAAACGGCGGGAACTTAGTTGCCAAGCCAATATATACTTAGTTGCCAAGCCAATATATACTTAGTTGCCAAGCCAATATATACTTAGTTGCCAAGCCAATATATACTTAGTTGCCAAGCCAATATATACTTAGTTGCCAAGCCAATATATACTTAGTTGCCAAGCCAATATATACTATGTAAACTCTACCGTGGTCGGCTCTGCCTTTCATTGTTTTTTGCATCGGAAAAGTAATTACCAGTTGAGCACTGGAGTCGATGTAATCGTGCTTTTTCCTTAAATTTGGTGGCCTTGTGACAAAATTAGAAAATATATTGTTACGCGTGTAAGAAAATGGTCTTAGTCGGAAGAATGTTTCGAAACGTCAGATAAAATGCTTTGCCCTATTTGTTTTGTCATTTCACGTTTCAAGGTCAAACCCTGCTGAGCCTGACTTTTCATTCACCCTTCCAAGGCCGATAGACTAAAAAACGTGTCTTGTATTAAAATTTAAAACAAATTATTGACACTGGAAACCTTTCGCTGCTTCACCTGAATTGTTTGTGGTTTGAATTTAATGCCAAATAATTTTCTTCATCCATACGTAGGATCATACAATACTCGTGGCGATGTATTGATCGGATTAACCCACTTTGTTTTACTTTCGACAAAACTCGTGCGTTGACAGGCTGTTCATCTTGCAAAGTCTGAATGTTCATACAATGGATATTCTAGGAAGTATTTCGTCTGTCTATCCAAAGAATTACAAGAAATTGAATATATTAATATTTAAGTACTTAGTTATCACACTAAACGTACATACTGATAAATATACTAGTCCTTTAGTATTCCTAACGATGACTCAATGAACATTAATATGAAATTCCAACTAAACACTAATAATTAATAGCATTAATAATTGCATATGCAGCTTATCGTGGATGCAAAATTATTTAACCATACTGCACATTATTATTGCACACCTAGCAATGCATGTGATTAATATCAGAATACATTATGTGCAGAACAGAAATATTTTTTTAATGGAATTAGAAGAAAGGAAATATTTTACGATACAACAATACAATCATTTGTGGAGCTATACGTTGTTTCAAAATGTACTGAGATTTTCCTGAAGCGCATGCGTTATCGTTTCCCTGTATACTTTAGATATCACAACTAATTTAATAGAAATATCGTTAAGGTGAACTATAGTTGTACCAAGAAATTCTTTGCTTTCATATCTAGTGAAAATAGAAAGTGTTCCCCATCTGAACAAGCAGAACAATTCTCCACTTTGAAATTGTAATTGCAATATCTGCTTCTCAACAACACGTGCCTTTCTGAAGGATTAATTCATCGAATTATATTTACACTGGAGGTAAAAAGCAATATAGAACTATTTATATTCTTTTGAAATTATTTATGAATTCACATACAATAAAATACGTCTCGTTATCTTTTTATCTAAATATTCGTGTAGACTAAAACATAATAGCACGAACAATTAAAACCAATTTATTAACAAAACAAAAGTAGTACTTCTACATTAATATCTACAAGAGTTGCGACACTTTTTAATTACTTAGAGATATTTTTTACAATAGCTTCTGGAATGATGAATTGGAGGATGCTTGCAAGAATTTCCATAGATGATTACTGAAAAGTTTATAACTACCAACTTCTGTAATTGTTTACCACATAATGTCATAACCTGACAAAGTTCATATAATAAAAACTAGCAAAACAATCTCCCGGTTATCAACAGCAAAAGTGATTTAATAATTGCCATCGTCATTTCTTGCATGTATCCTATGATATTGAGCACGAGTGTGAGTGGCATGAAATTTGTTTCCCAACCACATGGTTCAGGGTTCAGTCACACTGCATGGCACCTGGGCAAGGATATTCTACTATATGCTCTGCCTGGCCAAGGTCATATGTGTGGATTTGATATACAGAAACTAAGAAGGACCCGCCCTGTTTTTATATACTCAGCTGGAAAAACGAGTAGTACCTGCTTTTCAAATGGCCAGACACGTCACACTCTGTCATACTGAATCTCCCTGAGAAGTGTGTCAAGGGTACACATGGTTGTGTTCAGTTACATGCAGGTTAATTTTGCGGGAAGGCTGTTCCGTTGATCGGATCAAGTGGAACACTTGTCGTCGTAACCGACGGAGTACCAGTCCATTTATATATATATATGAACGTTATCAGATCAATAAGTATCCGGACTGTTGCAATGGTAACGAAGCTACAGCTTGCAGAGTAAAGCTGCTTTGCACAGAGTGCATGCGCACTAAGTTTTAACGTTCTACCGCACTTTCGCAGTTTACAGCAGTGCTTGGAAACAACGTGTGTAGCGAGTAATTGGGGTACTGACACTGGCAGAGAGAGTTGTGCAGAGAATCTGCATCATATTTTGCCAAAAGCTTGGTGATACCTGCTCCGAGGACGACGCAAAGTTTTCAAAAACTTTTCATCATTCTCGACACAATCAAAGAGGTTTCAACTGAAACTCGAAAGTCCATTTTGTCAATTGAAAGCAGTTTTGGCACAAACTTGGCACACAGGTGTCTCATACCTTAGTTTTCAGTGATAATTGACTGAACTGAACAGTAAATAATCTGGACATCTTCTTATAACTTACGGATAGTGATTCGACGATTTCCCCTAACAGCTGCACGCACATGTGTGATTTTTTTCTCAGTTCTGCTGATTGCGTGTCTCTCAGAACGTTCGTCAATAATGATATATTTTTCTGCCATCTTGGAAACGGCTGAATCACTCGTACAAATTTCTGTTATGGCCAATGGGACGAGCACACGCTACATACCGTCCTTGCAAGCACTGCTTAGAAGTGAGCCAGAAGGTGAAAACTTATTAGGGATGCACAGCAGAGTTTAAGATCAATATTTTCCTTGAGGCTTTACTCTGCGTGCTTTAGCTTCGTTACTATGGCAATTATTCGGAGACTTACTGATCAGAACTCGTATATACATACATATACATATATATATGTGTGTGTGTGTGTGTGTGTGTGTGTGTGTGT